>NW_021635530.1:0-51064 GCF_004799145.2 Neltuma alba | reverse complement strand
AAAAACTACCAATTTATACCCGGTATTGCACTGGCGCTGTACTAGTTATTAAAATAGAAAAAAGAAACTTGCCTTGAATGGAGGAACTTCGTTGACTTATCTCAGAGAACGACGTCGCATGGCAATTAAATAGAGGGAACTCGTCCTTGACTTTGTTAAAACGGTGCGCATAAATGATGAGCTCTCAGTGCTCATCATCTTGCTTAGCACCGAAATTGGGTCCCATTTCAAGGTGCTTCCATTTATATAACAGAAAAAGTGTATTGTTTATAGTGAAAAGGAGAGCAAGACACGGAAACAGCTAGTGTGCATAATTAATGAGCTCACATGACAGATATTAATACTGGTATTAAAATAAAACCAAATCTTGAAGACAAGAATAAAGCATACTTAAGATTTATATATACTTCGCAGTTTAATTATAAGATATCATTTATAAACTATAAACGAGATTTTTATAATTAGGATCAGAGATTATATAATTCATAATGTTAATACCTAAAAATGTTAAGAATAGTTGGTCAAATATTATAAACATTTATTAATACTAATAGTAATACTGATATCCTTTTTCTTATTATTAGTGCCTATTTTTCTAATAAGATAAGAGTACTGTTTTTATTCTAAGGTAATAATTAAAATAGAACACACTTATCCCATTTGAAGTAAAATTATAGCCTTAATAAATATGGTAAATGTTTGTTTAAATATTATAACAGTACTCTTATCTTTGGCCAACAAAAAAATCTTATCAATTTCTTTTTAAATATCAATTGCCAGCCATAAGAGGCATAGATTATGCGAGATAATTTCAGCCAAAAGTACCATGTGAAATGAGGATTGGAACCCTTTAGTTGAGCTTTCTCATTTAAGTCTCAATTAACGGATATTAACTATTAGATGCCCTCTAATAGTGTTGAGATAAAGATCTTTATTTTTTTTTAAAAAAATAAATTTGTAATTCCCTTCAAAGTTATCAAATTCATGAGTTTAAATACACTTATGATAAATATGTGAACTCAAATTATAAACTCGAATCATAAACTTGTAAAAATTTACTTTTATTAATAAATTAGTATTAAAAATAGATAATTAAATAATTAAAATATAAAAAATAACACCAATATTATTTAAATATATTTTAAATCCAAATAATTGGAATTAAATTTATTAACGTTCACAATATGCCATATTTAACAAAATTTTTTTACAAATTCATATATATATAAAGTTATTAAACATAATCAAATTAAAAAATTAACACGAATTTAAGTGTAAGGTGACATGATTTTATAAGCTGGAAACGTAAAAACAGTAAACTCAGTAAGCAAACTCTTAAGTTTAACCTAGTTTATAATTATCATGAGTTTAAGAGCAAGTCGATATAACTTTATAAACTGAAAATGTTAAAATATTAAACTCGGAAAGTCAACTCTTGAGTTTAACAGCAATGATCCCCCTCAACACTATTAGATATCATGATATATATGATGATTAATATCTATCAATTAATTGTTTCACCTGCGAAAGCCTCAATTCAGGGATCCAAATTCGTGAAATCAGATAACATTTATACGCATTAAAAAGATACCTCCACATGATCTGACGCATGCTACGTGGGGTTAACTCAAGTGGTCAGAGTGAGGTGAGGTGCAGATATAAATATACAATGGTCAAGAGTTCAAACCTCTGCATTTTTTTTTGAAAAAATAATCTAACGCATTAAAGTAGCACCAAATATGTTTATAAAATAGCGAATAAAGATTAATCTAATTGATAAAAGTACGATTAATAGCTCAGAAGAGTATATCGGGCCAAAAAAAAAAAAAGCTCATAAGAGTATAAATTTCATTGCGAATGTCAGAATCTCATTGATAGGTATTCTGCAATTACTTCTCCAAACATTCTTTTGAGTTTTGAATTTGCGTTTATCCAAGGCACCTAAATTCTTATCCTGTTAAAAAAAAAAAAGAAGACAGTATCCTTAGAATATGGAGGGGTTAAGTTTCTGGTCCAGTCTTCGTATATTTTTTGGATTCCTAGTATTAGAATAAAACAATCCCAAATTCAGCTCTTTGACTATCGTTCAACCTCAAATTCCAAAAACACATCCGTATCCATTGACCTAACTTCCTAAACCATTATTCTTCTTATCATCCATCGATCAAAACTGATTCTCCTTTTCGTCCATCTGTCTCCAATTAATTTTTCCCAGAAAAGTAAAAGTCTAAGGCTTAGATGATATTCAGTTTGTGACAGAAAATATTATCATCATCATAATGATCCCAATCAATCACCCTAAGCCATCTGGCCTTTGTCTTCACAACAGCTTCTAATAACAAAATTACATCCCCATGGATCTATAACATTCACATTATTAATCTCACCCCAACAAGAACGTTGTTGATGTTATGTTCCTGCGAAGCAATCTGAAACCTTCACTTCATCTAAAGGACAAGAGATTTATCTTCATCCATGTAGTCTTGTAGTTCCAATCTTGTTTTTGTTTGTGTGTTTCTAGCGTTTGTTGGTACGGGTATTGGTGTGGATGGGAATTTCATAGAATATTTTGACACTCTTTTCGGAGAGAACAGAGCCAGAATCGAAGATGAAGGCCAAAGCTTATTCCTAACGTTGGATCAATATTCTGGGTCGGCGTCGTTTCCAAGAGTAAGTTTTTGTTCGGAAGATTTGATATGCAAATCAAACTCGTCCCAGGAAACTCAGCAGGAACCGTCACTGCTTTTTATGTAGCTATAATTATAATGATAAGATGTTTTACTTCGTGCCATGAAGGTGTTATATATGTATGTATATGTATGTGCCTACATGTTTTATGGATTGGGATTGGTTTTGGAGGTTAATTTATTTTGGTGTGATTAATGTTGTGTGCATGTGTAATGTACGAAGCTAAGCTCGGAGGGGCCACACCACGACGAGATAGACATAGAGTTCCTAGGAAACTTGTCGGGAGATCCTTATCTGATGTCCACTAATATTTTTGCATATGGCCAAGGTGGTCGAGAAATGCAATTCTACCTTTGGTTTGATCCCACTAAGGACTTCCACACTTACTCTATTGATTGGAACTCTCAACGTATCATGTAAGTTACATTATTACTGCTCCCATGTCCATCAGAATAGGGTAACTTTCAACCATTGCATAGAGTTTTATGCCATGCGTAAATAACATTATTAATCTTTGAAACTTTACAATAAACTTTCCTGAACATTTATATTATGCAAATAACTTGACATTATTAATTTTGTTTATTGTTTTATTATTTGCAAATGATCATTTAACGGGTATTGCTTATAACTCAAAGTTTGTGTAGATTGTATATGCATATAAAAATAAAGTTTAAGAGGTGTAAAATTGATTAGTTTGAGATTAATCAACAAGTTGTAAAGGATAAAGAAGTTATTTGTACATGGTTTTAAATTTAGGGACCTTTTATGCTTTAGCCATATTATTAATGACTTGTTAATAATAGGAGTCAATTCTCTAATCATTTTGTATTAAAAACCACCCCATTAATGAAAACCTTGCTCTTTACATGTGTAATTATTAAGATTGTTTGGAAAAAATTATAAATTTGAGAAACTATAAATATTGGGATTTTATATTTAGGACCAAAACAAAGACCGTAATAAACTCTTATATTTAAAACTGGAGGAAGTATACTGATCATTCCTTCTTCCTTCCATTCTAAGTAAGGAATTTGGGTGTGTTTGGATTTTCATGTGCAACTGCATAATTTTTTAATTGAATTTGAATGCAGAATACTTGTGGATAATACTTCCATAAGAGTGATGTGAAACAGGCATGATTGTGTGATGAGCATAAGCCCATGAGTCAAACAAGGAACATGCAAATGAAGGTCCACATCGCAGCACCTGTGAGAAAAGACTCACGTGGAAACTCAGGCAAGAGTGAGGAATATAAGTCGTTAGAGGAAAGAGAGAAGGGTGTGGAATATGTGATTGATCTCTGATTTCTCTCTTTCTAGGTCTCTTATTCTCTCTAAATATTCTGCTCCTTCTCTGGTGTTTTCCCTTCTCATTCCCTGTTTCCAGTCATTACGTATCTGTTGAGCTTGTATCTGGGTATTATAAGTTCAATGGGCTCTCTCTTCTAATAGGCTAATCTTTTGGGATGAGCTCTCCTTTTGGGCTTATGCTCATCACATTGGCACTTTCATTAAGAGTCGGCCAACCGAAAAGAGCTACCTACGGAGGATTCTGATCAATAAGAAGACTGAGTGAAGTGTCGTAGAGTAGAGCTGCCGAGGACATCGGCTCTTGAGAGGGGTGCTCTGTTATGAGTCCCACATTGGGGAATCTCACAAGTGTTGTGGGGTTTATAAGTTTAAGGGGCTCTCCCTCCTAATAGGCTAGTCTTTTGGGATAAGGCTCTCCTTTGGGCTTTTGCTCACCATAGATTGGAGTGCATTTCCCTACAAGGCAACCCACGAGGGTTTTTGGAACTCTTTGGAATGGAGACTCATGGGCTACCAGGTGGGGGCAGGTGAACATTGACATGTCCAATGCTCCGTTCGTCGCGTTGTTCCGGAACTTCACTGCTCGGGCCTGCACGGTGAGGCCGGAGCCATCGTGCCGGGACTTGGCGTAGCCAAACAGACCAAAGACATAGATCCGAAGAATAAGATGAAGATGCAACAAGTGCAGCAAAAATGGGTGGTTTATGATTATTGCCATGACTTTAGACGTTATGCTCATGGTCTTCCCTGGGAATGCCGCAAAGCCAATCTAATACCTCAATAGACACACACCTTATTGCAAACTATTTGTTAATTGTTACTCAAGTAGTGTATGTTTTGTTGTTTAATTTGACATAAAAAATTATTTTAATCCCTTACTTTTATACGTATTTTTTTTAGTTTTTTTAATCCTAACACCATTAATAAAAACTACTAGCATCAAAATTTTAAATGTTGAGAAAATAATCTCAAGTACTAAAATGTTAAATTTAATTTATAATAATAATGAATGTACCAAAAAATTATCATTTAAAATTAGCTGTGTTAAAGTTAAATGACTATAAAAGTACACTTTTTGGGGCAAACAAAAATCTTAAACCGTGTGAGTTTTTACTGCGAGCGCACACGAAGAATGATGAGGGACGGAACTGCACATAACGGCGCTACCTCCGAGGAGGTGGATGCCTTGGTTCGTAGCCGGAAGAAGGTTAGAACAGGTGATGGTACTTTGTCAAATGATCAATCGCTGGTCCCTAGATTGGAAGATTGGATGAGTGATGATGCGGAAGATGTGAGCCAGAAGGTGGTGTCACCTACGAAGTCCTACCAGGAAGCTTGTTCGAATCAAAACACAACCACCATGAATGAAGATGATGAGGGAGAGTGGTGGCATGGTGATGGCTGGAAAACAAAGCTTAGAGTCGAGATCACGGAAAAAGGGCCTAATGTTATTGTCCTTCCAGAGTTTCAGAGGAAACTGGCTAAGAAGTGGGAGACGTCGCTCTTTGTCCGCTTGTTGGGGCGAATGGTGCGTGAAGATTACTTGGGTGATAAACTGCAAAAGATGTGGGGTCGTCATGGTGAGGTCGAAACGCTGGAGATTGGATCTGGATACTTCCTGGTTCATTTGAGTAATAAAGAAGATTATGATCATGCTCTAACTGAAGGTCCTTGGCTGATCCTGGGTCATTACCTGGCGATCCAACCTTAGAGGGCAGACTTTGATCCGGATGCCGACAAAGTTTCAAAAATCGCTGCTTGGGTAAGGATTCCTAAGTTTCCTGTTGATTATTATGACCAAGGAATCCTCTATGTTGTAGGTAATCAGATTGGAAGAGTGTTAAAAGTTGATCGAAATACGCTTCGCCAAGCCAAAGGTCGCTTTGCTCGATTGTGTGTCGAGTTAGATTTGAATACACCTCTCTTGCCATCGATCCTGATTAATGGAAAGGAAAAGAAGATTGTGTATGAGGGCCTGCATTTTATATGCTTCACGTGTGGAAAGTATGGTCATGATTCTGAGCATTGCCTCAACCGTAAAATGTCCAACGTTGAGGTGCATTCACAACCAGCTGCTAGTAATCCAGAGGTTAGCAAGGCTGCAGTGGTTGACAAAGAACCTTCTAGTAGCACCTCATTGCAAACCTACGGTGAGTGGATGGTGGCTCCACGGCGGCGTAGGCCTCAACGAGCACAGGCGGGGAATGCGTATAATCCTGGGCGTAATGGTCGGCGTGATGGTGGGGTTGGTGTCGTGAATGCAGGATCGAGATTCATGGCTTTGAATGATCTTGATTCTGAGGAGATGGCCGTTGAAAATAATCAGTTAGTATCGCGGGAATCTCTTAATGACGTTGGCACTATAACTACCGTTATCTCTAAGGACCTGAAATCACGGGATCTTAATGTTGGGAAAAAGAAGCAAGTAGTTGCAAGCAGTGGGTCTAAAAACGATGGTGTGGGTCGAAGTGCAAGTGTGGACCGAAGTGCTATAGTTGCAAGCCTAATGGAGGCATATTTAAAGGTTAAAAATAAATTGGCAAAACAAGGCCCTACACAAGTAAGCTCGGCAAGCAAGATAGTGGTGCCAAAAAGTTCCACTCATGTTGATAAAATAATTAATAATGGACTTCCTCATTTGACTCATAGTGGGCCGTTAGATGCTGGGGTCAATTATGTGGATAGGGGTTTAGTCCCAATTGATCCGAATATTACAAATGGTGCATCTATTCCTTTAGATTCGGGTTCAGGTGGACGTACGTCTTTTGTCTTGCATTCTAATCCTTTGATGGAAGATAATGATGTGGTTATGCGTGTTGAAGGTGAAGTCTCGCTTGGGACTTATAATCAGTAGCTTCTTGTTGTTTCTGGTGTTCATCTCTCCTTTAGCTTTATGATTATAATGACTTGGAATACTCGAGGTGCCGGTGGCGCCTCTTTTCGACGTCTTTTATCTGATCTTATGGTTCGTAATAATGTCAATATTTTTGCACTTCTAGAGTCGAGGCAGGATGGGGAGAAGGCAGGATTAATAGCTCGTAAGCTTGGTTGGCCGAATAAATTTTTGGTGGAGGCTAGAGGTTTTAGTAGAGGCATATGCCTCTTTTGGGACATGAATACTGACTTTGTTGTTCTATCTTCAAGTGACCAATTTGTTCATTGCAAGGTGAGGAATGGTAATGGTGATGCATGGTTGTTGACCTTTGTTTACGGTCATCCCAATACAATTCTTAGAAGACAGTTATGGCAGTCCCTTCATAATATCTACAATGCTTCTAATATGAAATGGGCTGTGGCAGGGGATTTCAATGCTGTTGCCCATAGTGAAGATCGTTGGGGGAGGGGCAGGCAAGGTAACTCTAGGATTGATAGGTTGTTTCGTGCTTGGATTACGAGCTGTGGCTTGATTGATATTGGTTTTAGTGGGCCTCGCTTCACCTGGGGGTATGAGAGGAGTCAAAGCAGGATTGACCGAGTCTTTGTCAATGATTTATGGCATATTGCTTTTCCCAATGCTACTGTTGTTCACTTGCCCAAGTACAAATCCGATAATTGTCCGGTCCTCCTTAAGACTGACAATTTCACCACTGATCGTCCTAATAATCGGCCTTTCCGTTTTTTTGCTCCATGGGTTCTTCATGATGAGTTCCATAATTTTGTCAAGGAGAATTGGTTACCACAACATGATTGGGGTGCTTCAGTTTTTGAATTTACAAACAAGCTTTTGACTTGGAATAAGGAGGTCTTTGGAAATATCACATGAAATAAAGAGAAACTACATCGGCGACTTGAGGGAGTGCATCGTAAAATTGCGTCTACAGGGCCAACCATGCATTTGGAGAAAATTAGAAAGGATTTGTGGCACGAATTGGAAAACATTCTTAAGCAAGAGGAGGTAATGTGGCTGCAATACTCACGATCTTCTTGGTATATCAATGGGGATCGTAATACTCGGTACTTCCATGCAGTTGCTAACGGACGACGACGACGTAACAAAATTGAAGCTCTTAAGCTTGATAACAGGATGTGGTCTTATGATTCAAATGAAATCATGAACATGGGAAGCAGGTTTTTTGAAGAGCTTTATACAGAATCTGGCTCTCTAATAGGATCTCTTCACTTCTCTTGTACTTATCCGGCTATTGAGGATAGGCATCTGCAATGTTTAGGGAGGAATATTGATGAGAAAGAAATTAAGCAGGCTCTTTTTGATATGGGGCCCCTTAAGGCTCCGGGACCGGATGGCTTAAACCCCCTATTTTATCAAAGCCAATGGAATACTGTAGGGGCATCTCTTATTTCTATGGTGAAAGAAGTTTTCAACAATCCTCGCTGTGTTGAGGATATTAATGGCACTCAAATTGTCTTAATTCCTAAAATTGATCATCCACAGACTATTCGAGATTTTCGACCCATCAGTTTATGTAATGTGATTTATAAGGTGGTAACCAAAATCATCACAAATAGGCTCAAGCCCATCATGCCTCTTGTGGTGGCGCCTAATCAATGTAGCTTTGTGAGAGGGAGACAAAGTTCAGATAATATTATTTTAACTCAGGAAATCATACACTCCATGAGAACTATAAAGAAAAAGAAGGGTTTTATGGCCATCAAAATTGATTTGGAGAAGGCTTATGATCGTGTTCGATGGAATTTTATTTTTCATTGCTTAGCAGAACTTAAGGTTCCTAATTATATAAGAGACGTCATCCATTATTGCGTGTCCACTCCCCATATGCAATTACTTTGGAATGGGACTGCTGCTAAGGAATTTTGCCCGTCTCGTGGGGTGCGACAAGGAGATCCTATCTCCCCATATCTCTTTATTCTTATCATTGAGAAACTGGGCCATCTTATTCAGAGTGCTGTTGATGATGGCGACTGGCGCCCTTTTAAATTAAGTAAAAGAGGTACGCCAATTTCTCACCTATTTTTTGCTGACGACCTTATCCTATTTGCTGAAGCGGATATGGAGCAGGCTGGAGTGATCAAAGCTATTCTTGATGATTTCTGTGACATTTCTGGACAGAAGGTAAATGCAGGTAAATCACGGATTTTTTTCTCAGAAAATGTGAACCATAATAGGTGCCGCGAGATTAGCACGTTCTTGAATTTTGCACCTTCTTCTGACTTAGGCAAGTATCTGGGTATGCCTATTCTCCATAAGAGGGTGTCAAAGTCTACGTATAAATATATTCTAGATAAAATGGATTCTCGCTTATCGAGTTGGAAAGCCAATACTCTTTCGCTGGCAGGTCGACAAACACTGGTTTCGTCTGTAGTTTCGGCCCTGCCGACTTATGCCATGCAAACTGTTCCACTCCTGAGTGCGATCTGCAGTGAAATTGACAAGCGCTGCCATAACTTTATGTGGGGTAGTGGGACTACGTCTCGCAAAGTGCATCTGGTTTCTTGGAACAATGTTTGCCGTCGTAAACAGGATGGTGGGTTGGGGCTCCGTCATGCTTCTCTCCAAAATAAAGCCTTCATGATGAAACTAGGGTGGTCTTTAGCTACTCGTAGTGATTTACTTTGGGTGAGGTTTTTGAGTGAGAAATACAAGACTGGTGAGGATATTGTCCCAAGAGTTGAACGGAAGAGGTTTGAGTCTAGCACCTGGAAGGGCATCAGATATGCGTGGGAGAAGGTTAGCGAGGGGTTGGCATGGCGTGTTGTGGATGGTCGACGAACACTTTTTTGGAGAGATTGTTGGGTTCCTCATCTAGACAAATTGGAGAGCCTTGCTATATGCGAGATCCCAATGGATTACTTGGAATGGAAAGTGGCCGAGTGCATTACGGCATCTGGGTCGTGGGATTGGCAGAAGTTCAGCGAGTTTCTACCCCCTCAGGTCTTGGAGGCCATACAAAGAGTACGTGTGAATGCTACAGGGGGAAACGATACACTAGTGTGGGGATGGTCTGCTGATGGAAGCTTTACGACTAAGTCAGTGTATGGACGTCTCTCTATGATTCACCCTCCTGTTCATAATAGGAACTTATGGCAGTCTGTCTGGAAATTACGAGTGCCACAGCGTAACCGCATGTTCATGTGGCTTTGCTCCCATGATCGTTTGCTCACGAATGTGTCGCGACAGCGACGTGGGTTACATTCTACCGGGCTATGTGAAGCTTGCTATGAAGCACCTGAAACCATCCTTCATGTGTTGCACGATTGTTCCACTATCAGGCATGTCTGGACCTCCTTGCTCACCGGGGAGTGTTGGGATTGATTCTTTAGTGAGTCAATACTTACGGAGTGGATTGGGTGGTGCTTGTCCCAACGGGCCTTGGTGGAGGGCTATGAGTTTCAGTTATGGTTTGCAATTCTTGGAAGAAACATTTGGTTGAGGCGAAATGATCGTATCTTCAAGAATATTGCTTGGAGAACTAATGATTTACTTGCACGCACTAGAGCCAATCTTTCTTGGGGCTCCATGAATTTATCGCAGAAACAATCCTCTGTGTTTACGAGTGTCGGGTGGAGACCACCTCCGGCTGGGTTCGTAAAGATTAATGTCGACGGATCACGGAATCTAGCATTGGGTCTTTGTACTTGTGGCGGAGTGTTAAGAGACCATAATGGAGAGTTCTTGCGGGGCTTTATGTATAAGGTTGGGTATGGTTCAATCCTCATGGCAGAAGCTTGGGGTGCACTTTGGGGATTGAAGTTAGCTTGGGACATGAATTTAAAGAAAATCATTGTTGAAAGTGATTGCTGTGATCTAGTTCGTACAATCCAGTCTGAGATACCTTGTGACCATCCGGACTATGGTGTTCTTGTGGAAATTCAGCGGATGATTGCAAGGGAATGGGAAGTTGATCTGGTTTTCTGTGATAGAGAGACAAATAAGGTTGCTGACGCCTTGGCCGCTGAAGCTTGGACCATGTTGACTAATTTCCATGTTCTTTCCTCTCCTCCTGACAGAGTGGTTGCCTTACTGAAGATGGATGCAGCGTTTCATTTGCATAATGTTGCCCCTGTTAGTTAGTTTCTGACTGTAACCTTGTTTATCAAAAAAAAAAGTACACTTTTTAAAAAATTAAAGCATTAAATTAAAATTTTATATAAAATTAGAGAACCAAAAGTGCAATTTTTGCCGTATTATATACATTGCCCAAACAGATAACGAGCATACATTTTTTAAATATTGAGATCCATATATATACAAGCACATTGGGATCCATTTTTCAAACTGTTTCTTACTAAATTATTCCTGAGGGATCGTAGCCTTGCAACTTGCACATTATAAAAGATGATGCCGTTGACATGCAAGGATATAGCGGTGGCATATGGTGTTTTTGGGAAGAGGGTATTGACTTCCAGGTTTCCATCTGAACCGATCAGCTTATGCATGGTGCAGTACTTAGGGGACACACCGATGAATTCTCCATTACGGTGGTGTGTGGTAAGCCTCTGTTTGGGTATCATCAGAAGCTCTGGGATTCTCTTCGAATGATTGGGCCAAGCATCTGGATGCCTTGGTGTGTGATAAGGGACTTCAATGCTACCTTAATTACGAGCTGGTGAACACTTGTCTAAGGCTGTTAAAGGAGTCATGGCGAACCCTTTCTTTAGAAATGGGTTATGGACTATAAGTTCGAGGATCTTGACTTTTATGGTCCCTCCTTTACTTGGAATAACCAAAGTTGCTTTGGCCATATTGATAGAGGGGTGGTGAATAAAGCATGGTTGGACAAGTGTAAAGATGCTAAAGTCTTTCATCTGCCCAAATACAAATCGGATCACAGTCCGTTGTTATTGAAGGCATATGATACGAACAGGGAAACGCGACGGCAAGAAAGGCCCTTTTGCTTTTTCACTCCTTAGGTGACTCATGAGAGCTTTCATGACTTCGTTAAGAGCTCTTGGGATAACAGTTTGAGTTGGAACTCTACGGTGGAGGCCTTTACAGACTGTGTTGTTCTTTGGAGCAAAGAGGTCTTTGGGCACGTTGGATACCTAAAAACAAATTTTGCACAGGAAGTTACAACACTTGGAACAAGGTCTGAGTTTGAAACCGGGTCGTGTTGACCTTTTACAGGAGAGAGAGGAGGTTTGGAGGAATCTGGAGGTTTATTGTTGCAGGAAGAGGTCATGTGGCTACAGAAATCAAGGTGCAACTGGTACTCTTTCAGTGACAAAAATGCAAAGTATTTTCACTGCATAGCTAACAGTAAGGGGAAAAGAAACAGCATTGAAGCTCTTAAGCTTGAGGATGGAGAGTGGTCGTATGACTATGAAGAAATTATGAAGTCAGGAACTCAATTCTTTAAAAACTTGCATAAAACTGAGGGGGATCAAAATGTGAAGGTCGTTTTTGACACACACTTTCCGACACTTGATGCAGACTCGCTTAGTAGACTAAATGAACAGGTTTCTTTAGAGGAAATTAAGAGAGCGTTGTTTGATATGGGGCCTCTAAAAGCACTGGGTCCAGACGGTCTTAACCCACTCTTTTACCAGAGTCAGTGCGAGACTGTGGGTCAGTCAGCGGTACAAATGGTTGCTTCAGTTATGGAGCTGCCGGAGACTATTAGCTCAATAAATAAGATTGATATTGTTGTTATTCCCCAGGTGGAGACGCCCGAGACATTTAGGGAGTTTCGTCCAATTAGCCTCTGTGATGTGATCTATAAAGTTATTACTAAAGTTATTACTAATAGACTTAAAGGGATTATACCAAAGATTATCTTTCCTAATTAATGTAGTTTTGTTCTCGGCCGGCAAAGTGTAGATAACATTATTTTGGTTCAAAAAATCATACACTCTGACTTGCAAACAGGACAAGAAATGTTTTATAACTCTTAAAATTGATCTTGAAAAAGCTTACGATCGTCTATGGTGGAAATTTCTTTTGGAATGCCTAGAAGAGTTGTCGTTACCATCATGGATGGTTAATCTCATTAGAGAATGCATATCTTTGGCGTCCATGCAATTAGTTTGGAACGGGGAAAAAACTTGCTCGTTAATCATCATACGTTATCTGACAAGGTGACCCACTATCTCCATATCTATTTGTTATTGCAAAGGGGAAATTAGCTCATATGATCCAATCTGAAGTTGCTCATGAAGTTTGGCTCCCCTTCAAATTAAAGAACGATGGAGTAGCAATATCTCATTTATTCTTTACTGATGATTCAATTTTGTTTGCCGAAGCTAGTATGGAGCAAGCGGGGTTGTGAAGGTATGCCACGATGATTTTTCCATGGTGTCATGTGAGAGGGTTAACGCCGCAAAATCTCTGACCTTCTTTTCGTCTAATGTTAACCGCACCTAGCAAAAAAAGATCATTGTATTTCTGGGCTTCACCCTTACAAGTGACTTGGGAAAGTACATTGGTGTTCCGTTACACCATAAGAGGGTCTCAAGGGGCACTTATCATCACATTCTGGACAAAATGGATAGCAGACTGTCCAATTGGAAGGCCTCCTCGTTGTCTCTTGCTGCACGAAATACACTCTTGTCTTTTGTTGTATCGGCCATTCCGTCGTTTGCCATGCAAACCACTCCCCTACCACGTACGGTGTTTAAGGATATCGACAAGAGATGTAGAGCTTTTCTGTGGGGCAGTAATAATCAGGAAGCCTCACCTTGTTGCATGGGATGGCATGTGTAAACACAAAGATGAGGGCGGCCTCAGAATTTGAACGGCTACGAAGCAAAATAATGCTTGTATGATGTTGGGATGAGGCATGATTAGAAGAAGAGATGCTCTCCGAGTTAAGTTCTTGCGAGAAAAGTACAGCGAGGATGTCGTCCCTAAGATTAAAAAGCGTAGAAGTGAATCACAAGCTTGGAAAAGGATCAGAAATAATTGGGAGAACATGTGAAGGGTTTGGCTTGGAACATAGGCGATGGCTCGTAGGTTAAGTTTTCGAGTGACAGGTGGCTTACTAATCATGAACCGCTGTCTTTAAAGACTTTGGTATATGATATGTTGACACCGTCGGGGGGCTGGTGCTGGGACAGTTTCAAAGATCTTTTGCCTGTGTCTATCTTGAGAGAGGTGGATAAAGTCAGAATAGGCAGTGAAGGTCTTTCTCTTGATATGCCCAAATGGAGGTAGTCCAACAACAGAGAATTCACTCTTCGGACAGCGTATAACAGTCTAAATGACCAGGTAGATCACTCCCAATCTGGGTTATGGCGCAAGGTTTGGAAACTTAAGGTACCACAATGATGTAAGACATTCCTATGGCTTTTTATTAGAGGATGCCTCTTGACTAACTCAGTTCGATGCTTAAGACGTTTCACATTAGATGAAAGGTGCACCTTCTGCGAGAATGGCTTCATCGAGATTTCTTCGACTTCACCAATGTCACTTTTTTGGGTTAAGTGGAATATTTCTCAAACTATGAACCAAGATGGAGTTAGATGGGGGATATACTTTGCTGTTGCTTGTCGAAATATTTGGTTCAGCTAGAAACAAAAAGGTCTTTGAGAATGCTATGGAGGTAAGAGTTGTTTTAAAGCGACGGCCCTGGCTTGCTTAGCTTGGACTAACCTGGAAATGAAGTCCCTATAAGGTTTATGTGAGCCTAACCCGAAGTGGCACCCACTGTTGGAGAATTGTATTAAGATTAACATGGATGGAGCCTATAGTGCTGCTATGACTAAAGCGGCTTGTGAAGAGATATGTCGCGATCATACGGGGAAACTATTGCGGGGCTTCATGGTTCATTTAGAGCCTTGTAGCAGTATCTCCATACAGAGCTTTGACCCCTTTTTTAGGGAAAAAAATATCAATGAAAGTCTTCGTTGGGTCCTTCTAACCAATAAAACTTTTGAGCAGAAAATTTTCGTCAATTTTTTTATTAGTTGTCACTACAATATTTTGTACAATAATCTTGCTTTAAGTGGCGTACTCAAGATTTCCACACGCATTTTGAAACCATTTACAACTAATTTATCTCCTAATAACACAAAGCTTTAAAAAGCTAGGTGTATATTTATGAGTAGTATAACAAATTTCTCAAGTCCCTTGGCTCCTACATATGCTTGAAAATGATGATCTAGCGAGGAAATTGCTCTGTAAAAGTAAGTTCATTTCTCGATTCTTCAACAGATTGATCTCCAGATGATGACGATGGAATAATCTTAATACTTGGCATGCTTGTCCAATTATAAAAGAATGGTTCTGAAGGAATTGGGATGGTACAGGAGGAGCTACTTAGCAACGTAACAATGGAAGCCATTGATGGCCTATGAGCTGCGTTTTCTTGAAGACATAGTAAACATATTTGGATGCATCTCATCATTTCACTTCTTGAAGATCCTTCTTCTTCAATCAATAATGTTGGATCTGCAATATTTGAATACATTCCTTTACTCCAACTTTTCCAAGCCTGTAAGAATACTTTGTTTAGTTGCAGAACCCAAAAAACAATGAAGAATGATTTTCAAACCTGATTCAAGTACTGATAGAGGGAAATACTTACAGCAGTTCCTATATGCTCTATGTTCTCCCCATTGTGGAATTCACCATTCTTTTGACCACTTACAATTTCTAAAACCAATACTCCGAAACTAAAAACATCTGACTTTGTTGAAAAGATTCCATGTTTTGCATATTCTGGTACCATGTATCCACTACATGTGCATATCAAAAGATGATTAGTATTTAAACTTAATTAATCTAATAATAGCTCTAGCAATAGTATATAATCTAGAATATATAAACTTACTAAGTCCCACCAATTGTACTTGTGTTGCTTTGAGTTTGATCGACTGCAAACAACCTTGCCATACCAAAATCTGAGATCTTAGCATTCATGTCTTCATCTAAAAGTATGTTGTTTGGCTTTAAATCACGGTGAATGATCTGTACTCGAGAATCTTGATGGAGATAAAGAAGACCTCGAGAAATGCCTTCTATAATTTTGACACGCTTTTGCCAATTTAAACATGCTCTCTTGATTGGATCTGCATTATGTCATGGACAACACATTCCATGATTTAAAGTACTAATCTAGCTATTGAAGTTTAACATGATACTAATATTTTAGAAATTTAACCTCTCCAAATATTAGCTATCATACCAAAAATGAAGTAATCAAGGCTTTTGTTAGGAAGGAACTCATAAACGAGAAGCCTTTCTTCTTTCTTGAGACAAAAACCAACTAGCTTGACTAAATTCCGATGTTGTAGCCTGGCCATTAGCAACACTTCATTCTTAAACTCCACATCACCTTGGCCAGAATTCCTGCTCAACCTTTTTACAGCAATCTCTTGTCCATCATACAACCTACCCTGGAATTATATATTAAAAGAAAAAAGCGCACACACAAAACTAGACCATTGAGTTTGAGTAACGCAATGCATGGGAGGAACCTAAATTTATTGTTATTTCTATAAAACAATTTAGTCATATATTCCTTCAATTCTAAATATAAAACCCATTTTATATTATAATTTACATTATAAAATAGGTCTTATATTTAAAATCGAAATGGTATCTTCAACTATTATCTTACCAAGTAAACGGCTCCAAATCCACCTTGTCCAAGCTTATTTGCATCAGCAAAATCATTTGTTGCCATTCTGATGGTTTCAAAGTCCATTTGCAATGAGTCGGCAGCATCATTAGCTTCAGCTATATAAACATGGATGGTAGTATAGTACAGGGAGTTATGATTAGTTATTAATAACTATATATCAACTACATATGAAAATAAGTTCCTCTAATAACTAATTTGAAAAATGAATAATAATTTTTCGACCTTGAAATTGGACAATAATTATCATTCAATCTTAAAATTCAATATAAAAAAATAAAGTATGTATTTTGAGTTATTTCTGCAGAATATACATACGTTTTTATTTACTTTCAAAGTATATATTTTAATCTAAATTTAATTTTTAACAAAAATAGCATTAATAAAAAAAATTGGTGATTTGACTTTTCAATAAAATATAAATAATTAATATATGTAATTTAATGAAATTTTTGGCAACCGTTTATTTAGTTAAGAAGATACATACTTGTATGGAAACATTTTCATATGTTTCATGTTATAATATTATAAACATGAGACGTTGACTTGCTTCCAATTTTATTGGGTCGCCTCATTGGTTTTAAATATATTACAAAGATGAAGATGAGTAAGGTGAGTCCTGCGGTGAAGGCAACAACCACGGCAATAACAATCCTTGATGACTTGTTTCTCTTTCCTGCACAAAGGAAAATTTGCACTTGTATTTATGACAAGTTGATCCTGATAAGTTAAATTCAATAAATTTTCCAAAAGGAAATAAAAGAAAAAAAAAGAAATAGCTTTGATATATGCCTTTTAAAAGGGTTAGGATATTTTGAAATGTAAGTCCCCGTGAATTATAAGGGGTAACAACGGTGAATTATGACGGGTAACAAACGCCACTGCACAGGCATATTCTCATTCTCGTTGGAAATCTGTTTGAGATACTATTTAGTATTAGTTGTGAACTTTCTTAAAAATGGGAATTGTAATATTGATTCCCTATGTTATAAGAGCTTGACCTCTTCTGCTAAACTCAACCCTTTTTAATTGAGACAAAATTCTTTTCACAAATTTTTTCTTGTTCATAATATAAGAAGTCTTCTAGAAGAAAATTTTAATCCAAAATATAAGATGTTGACAAAGTAATTAATAATAGTTTTTCACTTTTACCTCTTATTACATAGGGGGGAGAGTTTTAAATGCAAGAGAAAGAGGGGAGAATTTTCCAATCACTTTCTTTAATAAAGATAAAATAAATAACTTTTATCAATCGAAAACATATTTAATGACTTTCCTAACTTTTTTGTTTTGTGAGAAAACATAACCAACTTTTTATATTATAGATCGAAGGGAGTATATACAGTCCAAAATTATTTCTCCACAACTAATCCAAACACAAACTCTAGGCAGTAATTTTCAGTTTTAGAATTATATTTTCTTGATCTAGTTTAATTTTTTTAAAAAAAGCCCTGATCATATAAGTTTACCTTGTTTAGAGGCAGGATGAGGTAACGGTGACTGCACAAATGGTTGTGTATTATTGTATGCAGAAGCGTCAAAGAAGCTATCGAGTCTAAATCTAATATAGCAACTGGGTGGGACCACCTGACCACCTCTCTTTCCGTCACAACATTTAGAAATATCAGAGATTTCCCCGCTCAGGCAAATGTCACAATCCTTGTTTGACAAGTCCGGCGTGCACTGTGCAAGACCGTACATGGTTTGATTGCCCGGACCACTAACATTCGCCACTGCAAACTTTCGAAACGAGTCTCTAGAAGCAGCCCTTTCTCTCAGATAACTCATCATCTGCATCAACACATTCTTGAACTCGTCTTTCTCCAAAGCGTCGGAGCTGTCTGACGAATTGTAACTCGGTGATGTTTCCATCACACCAAATATCAATCGGTTTGAGTATCTCAGAAAACAGATGTCATACCACCCGATCGCTTCCCTCGCATTAGGTGAACATACTTGGAGAATAAT
Source organism: Neltuma alba (assembly GCF_004799145.2). Classification (NCBI taxonomy): domain Eukaryota; kingdom Viridiplantae; phylum Streptophyta; class Magnoliopsida; order Fabales; family Fabaceae; genus Neltuma; species Neltuma alba. The sequence goes on along the minus strand of NW_021635530.1, from coordinate 32,598 downwards.
CACCCTCGAGTCTTGGATGCAACTGCGGCAATCTTGTCCACTAATGTCTCCTCGGCATAGTCCGATGACGTAAACTTTGTCGAAGTTGTTGCTGGAGGAGAAGTTGTAGAAACCATAGTCGATTTGTGTGTTGTAAGACATGTTTAGTAAAAGGCTTCTGAGGTTGGATCGGAAGGAACTATTGCTGTTAGCAGGGCTTTCACCACAGACATACTTCAAGAAGTCTTGCTGGGCGATAGTGCCATGATGAGAAATTAGGGTTATTAGGCAAAAGAGAAAGAAGAGAAAGGAAACCCTAGGCATGGTTATTGTACGTGATTTCTCTGTGAGTAGAGATAAATAAACTAGGTTTCTGTATAATAGTGGCGCACTGAGCCAGAGGATTACTATTCATTTAAATAGAGGGTTAGAAACCTAGAATGTACAATGGTGTGACACGTATACAGGACTGAACAATGTAAAAATATCTCCGTACAAAGAATAATAAATGGACTCTATAACAATTGGGCTTTGGACTCTTTTTATGTATTGGGCTCTATAGTCTTTGTCTTAACAGGCCCCCTCAAACTAGGGATGGGTAACTTCGAGATCCCTAGTTTGTCTCTTAAGGCCCAAAAATGTGAATGAGACAAAGGTTTAGTGAAGAGATCTGCCACTTGCTCAGAGGAAGGTACATAGCACATAGAGAGTTTGTAAGCAAGAACCCGGTCCCTGACATAATGCACATTCAGCTCTATGTGCTTTGACCGAGTGTGGAAGACTGGATTTGAGGCGAGAGCAGCGGCGCTAAGGTTGTCGCACCAGGAAATCGGAGGCTCCCTCAGATGAAGTCCAATTTCTTGCACAAACGCTTGAATCCAAGCCAGCTCCGTCGTGAGATCTACAAGTGCTTTGTATTCGGACTCCGCACTGGATCGAGCGACCACCTTTTGCTTCTTCGCTGACCATGAAATTAGAGAGTCACTGAAGTATACGCAGTAGCCACCCATGGATTGTCAGTCATCAGGACACACAGCCCAGTCGGCGTCGGAAAATCCTTGCAAGGTAAGATGATTGCTCGGTTTAATATGTAAAGCCATATCCTTTGTTCCCTTTAGATACCTGAGTACTCGCTTTAAGGCTTGCCAGTGAGTGCTTATGGGTGAACTCAGAAATTGACTTAGTTTATTCACTGCGAACATGATATCCGGTCTAGTGTTGACAAGATATTATAGAGCTCCAATCAGTTGTCTGTACAGAGTAGGATTTCTAAGTGCGATTCCGTCATCTTTGGTGAGGTGTCAGTTCACTACCATAGGTGTAGGAACCGTTGAGGAATTCTGCATGCCACTCTTAGTCAGTAAACTTGCAATATACCTTTCTTGTTTGAGATACAGACCAGTATAGTCTCTGTAAGCTTCTATTCCCAGAAAATGATGAAGTCGGCCGAGATCTTTCAGGGCAAAGTGTTCGTTCAGGTGCTTGACAAATAGATTAATTAGCTTGCCTGAGTTTCCTGTGACAATAATGTCATCTACATACACGAGCACAAACATCACATTTCTTTCATGCTTCAGGAAGAACAACGAAGAATCACATTTAGAGTGTAAGAAACCCCAGCCAACCAAGATAGATTTAAGTTTCTCAAACCAAGCTTTGGGAGCTTGTTTAAGACCATACAGGGCCTTATTCAGCAAGCAGACGTGATTTGGGAATTTTGCATCCATGAAGCCTTCAGGTTGCTTCATAAGTACCATCTCCTGTAGGTCACCATTTAGAAAGGCATTATTTATGTCAATCTGCCTGATTTGCCAATTAAAGGTGATTGCTATTGTGAGAACAAATCTGAGCGTGGGAGCCTTTAGGACAGGACTGAAAGTTTCATCAAAGTCAATACCAGGATTCTGTTGAAATCCTTTTGCAACTAATCTGGCTTTGTGTTTTTGAAATGAACCGTCTACATTAAACTTATTTTTCAAGACCCACTTGCAGTCGACTAGATTCCCTTGACCTGAATACGGAACAAGCTTCCATGTTTTATTTTTGATCAAGGCATGAAATTCTTCTTGCATAGCTTTCTTCCATTCCCTGCTCTTTGGAGCTTCTTGTACACTACATGGAGTGATGTCCTCTACTTGTTCTGTCATGACAGCACCTATGTATGGCATTTTTGGCTTTGATATTCCAGCTTTGCTTCTACTGATCATAGAGTGTTGATTTCTGATCATTTGTTGTTGAATGTTCGAACCTGATTCACTTGAATGTTCATCATTGTTTCCATGGCTTATGGAAGAGCTGGCTTGTGTTGATGGATTTTCTGCCATATTTTCAGGTGTGATGCCAGTGTAAGAATATTGAGAGTTGTTGTCAGCAGTGGGCTGTAAGTTAGGAGGAGAAACAACAGCTGGGAACTGGCTATCTTCAATGTTGTGACTTTGGATTTGCACTGGTTGTGGAGCAGGATTCGTGGCTGGACAGATAGTAGGAACTCCAGAAAGCAGAGGTTTAAAGAAACTCTGTGGATGAATTTCCTCTATAGGTAACACCTTCTTGTTTATGAAACCTGATGCAAAAGGAAAGTCAGTTTCATTAAAAACTACATGTCTGGATAGGTAAATCTTTCCTATAGGACTTAAACATTTGAAGCCTTTATGATCATTGCTGTAGCCAAGAAATACACATTTTGTGGTTCTGAATTGAAGTTTATGTTGATTGTAGGGCCTTAAGCAAGGATAGCATGCTGAACCAAAGACTTTGAGTCTGTCATAATCTGGATGCTTGCCAAACAGCCGAAAATGAGGTGAGATTCCACCCAAAACAGCAGAAGGTAGTTGATTTATTAGTCTTGTAGCAGTGTGAAATGCTTCCCACCAGTAAAATAGTGGCATTTTAGCCTGTGCAAGTAGGGTTAGGCCCATTTCTACTATGTGTCTGTGTTTTCTTTCTGCTCTTCCATTTTGAGGGAAGGTATGAGGACAAGAATGTCTGAAATGAATTCCTGCATCTTGCAGAAACTTAGAAAAACTTCTGTATTGTCCACCCCAGTCACTTTGTACAAGTTTGATTTTGCTGTCAAATTGATTTTTTGCAAAGGTTTTGAACTGAACAAACATGCTCAATGCTTCATCTTTGGTTTTCAATGGAAAAATCCATAAGTGTCTACTGTAATCATCCAGAAATAGCACATAATATTTGAAGCCATTCAACGATGTGATAGGTGCAGGACCCCATAAATCAGTGTGTATCAGTTCAAGGGGTTTAGAAGCATGAGATAGAGAAATTTTAAATGGCAATGATTGAGACTTTCCATATCTGCATGATTCACAAAACATTCTTTCATTCTTGCTGATGTTCAAATTACAATCACTAATGATCTGATTCAGCACCCTATCGCTAGGATGTCCAAGTCTACAGTGCCACAAAATTCTATTTGAACTAGGATTCCTAAGTGCTGAAATATCAGCTTCTTCTTGTTCAGCCACAAACACTACATCTACGCTTCCATCCTTCCTATGCCTTGAAACTTTAAACATTCCACCATCACTTGGCAGTCCTTTCAGCATTGTTTCCCCCATTTCTTGTTCCTTCACAAAAAATCCAAGTTTATTAAAGACAACATCTGCATCATTATCACAAGCTATTTTGTAGACACTCAATAGATTCTTCTTAATTCCTGGTGAATAAAGAATATTGTTCAGCTTTACTGTTTTGCCTGGAATATTAGAGATTGTAGAGGAACCTGTTTTTTCAACATTAAGTTTATCACCATTTCCAACAATAATTCGCATCTTACCATTTGGAGCAGTAGGATTATCAATTTGAGTAATATCACTGGTAACATGGCTTGTTGCTCCACTGTCCAGGTACCATGCATCATCATTCACACTTTCAGGAGTGGCCCAGTACGCAGAATGGTCAGAGTTTGAAGCAGGACCACTACTTGAGGAGTGGTATTTTTTCTTATCACTGGCCACAAAGGTCCTGTCAAATCTGTAGAAACATTTCTCAGCTTCATGGCCAGGACGACAGAGCTGACACCTAACTGGTTCATTGTTGTGATCCCAGCTGTTGCCACGTCTGCCTCTTCCTCTGTTTCCACGGTTCCCACGGTTTCCACGCCAATTGCCTCGTGGGGTAAATCTTTCTGACTTAGCATAGTTTGCAAAATTTATGGAGATATTCATTTGAGAGAACTGTTGTAGCTGATCCATTTTGCTTTCGTAGGTGAGTAGAGATGATTGAAACTCAATCCAAGTGAGCTCATTTACTTCCTTGCTCAGTTGGACTACTATGGGGTTGTAGTCTGCATCAAGTCCAGCAAGAACTTGGATGATCAAGTCAAGAAGTGTAACAGGGCACCCAGCTATTGCAAGTTGCTCAGAGATATTCTTCATTTTTGCCAAATAATCTGCCATCTTCACTGTACCCTTCCTGGTACGCTGGAAATCAAATTTCAACATAAGAACCCTTGACTTAGTTGCTACTCCAGCAAGTTGTTTGGCTGCATTCCAAAGTCCAGCAGCTGTGGAGACTAAGACCATCTGTGAGGATACCTCAAGCGTCATTGTGTTAAGCAGCCAGCCAAAAATCAACTGGTCAGCAGCCACCCAGTCTTCAAATTCTAGGTTCAGAACCTATTTGTCAACAACAGTGACAAATTGGGGTGGACAGACTTTGGAGCCAGTAATAAAACCTTCCAACTTGTGACCCTTGATGATAGGTAGCACGTGAGTCTGCCACACTGTGTAGTTAGTCCCATCCAGCTTGACGGAACACACTTGGCTGAGAGTTGGACCGGTAGACCCCTTGGGAAGGGCAGAGGCATTTGCCAGAGAGGTTGCTTCAGCTGTCTTGTCGGAGGAGGAAGCCATGGCAACTAGCCCAAAGGCTCTAGTACCAAGATAAATAAACTAGGTTTCTGTATAATAGTGGCGCACTGAGCCAGAGGATTACTATTCATTTAAATAGAGGGTTAGAAACCCTAGAATGTACAGTGGTGTGACACGTATACAGGACTGAACAATGTAAAAATATCTATGTACAAAGAATAATAAATGGACTCTATAACAATTGGGCTCTGGACTCTTTTTGTGTATTGGGCTCTATAGTCTTTGTCTTAACACGTAGTAAAGGTAGGTTTGAGGATTGTCTAACTGAGGTCTGTAATCTTTTCTTTTCTTTGTATTTAGGTTAGAAGATGGTACCAAGTGTAATTTGGGAATTGAGAGTGACAATGCCCAAACTTTACTTAGAACGACTTGTAGTCATCTCTGGAGTCTAGACTTCTTTCCGTTCTATCAAAAAAAAAATCTCTCGAGTCTAGATTTTTCAGGGTAATTAATTTATCACACAAAGCGTTACAAGAAGGAGATATGAAAATGAAGACACCCCCACTAAATTAGAAATAGTAGGCTACAATGATTTTTCTGGACGTTTAAATTCTTGTTGAAACAAAGATGGCATTGATTTTTTTTTTTTTAAAAAAAAACCTTTAGTCACAATCATGAATAGCCCTATACTCACCCTATTACATTACCCAATTTGCTAGCCTTGTAGCTCTCTGTGTGTGTATGTCCTCTTCCCTCCTCTTTCATTGGATTAATATTTAATAGTCTAGATTTTAATTTTTTATAAACCATTTATAAAAAAAATTTGAAAACATTTAGTGCATTGAAAAACCATTAGAATTAAATTTTAACATAGTTTGTAATTTATTATTTATTTATTTATATTTTAATAATAGTTTTAAGAAAATTAAATGTGAACTGTTAAAATATTAAGTCAACGAAAGAGAAGGGAAGAAGATGGGGAGAAAATAGGAGAGGTTCGAACCGTCCCAAGCCATGGAGAAAAAATCATTTACAATTGCCTCTCTCCGACGTAAAACCATGGCGTTTGGGCGTTGAGGACTATGTCCTATGGGGAGCCGTAGCGACAGAAGATTTTTGGGAAGCCTTGTTGGTCTTGGTGCCAGAATTAGGGTGAGGAAAAAATAAAGTAAAACAAAGGAACTAGGCTTAGCCATGGTAATTGTTAAGGTCAAGGTACTAAAAACAAAATCGATTAATAAACTGATGAAGACAGTAATTTAAATTATGATGATTTACCAGAATTAGACCAATCATAATTAAAATAATATTCATATCAAGAACATTAATCCATAAGTATATAGAATATCCGTGTATAAATTATGCATGATCCAACAAATGCCATTTCAAGCTTAATAAAAGACAAAATCTAAGCTGATCAATCTATCCAAAATTTGGGTAGGTTGGTCAAAAAAACTAGTTTATTAGTTCACTAGTCAGACTAAGCAACCTGGGTTAATATGATGATGATTGTGCGTATTTTCTATGCACCTACTGAAGCGATAGTTAATCATACTCTGAAAACCATTAATCTTATTATTTCAATTGATATGTAAACTTAATTTTGCCTATGATTTGTTTTGCTATGTCTCGTGTGTATTGCTTACTGTTCTCTTCTCTTTTTTTTTTTGCCTTTAATCTAGTACCGTTGACTGCCCTTGCTTCGTTTCTTTGAATGATATTTTCCTTTCCATTCGGAAAAAAAAAGGGCAGTGGGATATGATGTTTGAGAATTGTCATTTAGCAAAATGATGACTTGTTGGTCAAAAGTAAACTAAAGTGTGGTTAGGGATAATGATAAAGTTCCAAACTTAATTAATGCGACTTTTACTAGTCATTTTGAGTTTAGATTCCTTTCGGGTAATTAAATAATTCGTTACTTCCACATTAGTCTATAAGAATAAAAGGGTAGGAAAAAATAGATGCCTCACTGTGAGAAATACGGCACAATATGATGTTTACGCACTTTTAAAGTCTTCTTCACTATTGAAAGAGAGGCGCAAAGATAGCAAGCACTTGGGGTAATTAATAAATTCAAGCCTTGCGTTTTTTCAGCCTCTTCTTCACTACAATTGAAAGAGACGTACAAAGATAGTGCGTGGTGGCTGGCCTTTGTATATAAGGGAAACGAAAATCTCATAGTACAATTTTTTTCTTTTTGTCATTATACAACATAAGATTAAAACTCAATCAATAATTCGTGATTAGGTTTAGAGACTTGACATTGGAGTCTTCTCATAGAGACTATACAGTTCCCGATTGGGTGGTTTAATTATTAATTAATGGGTGGAAGAAAAGATGCCACCAATTATTAATTAATGGGATGACTAAGTCCAAATTACCTAATTGGATGGACTTGTCACTTTTCACTGAGCCTTGACTTATTGCAAAGGTTGTGTGGGTTCTTGTTTTAGCCGTACAGAGACCATGTCTCTGTGGCTTAATACAGAAAGGGTGCCACTAGAATTCTTTTTCATGTCTTGGCTCTTCCACTTATATACTCCATCAGTTCAAATCATATACAATCTCTAAAAGGATTACATTTTCAACACTTCAGTGGGTGCAAGAAAAAAAATGAGGGAGTGGTTGGGGAGTTCGACAAATTAATTAAATTACTTATAGCGACCTTAATTCAATCATTTCAAGTTTATTCTTTTATAATATAAATAATTAACTTCTCTTGCTTTATTTATAAGTTAATCACTTCCAACACGTTTCATCAAAACAAAAATAATAGTAACAACAACAACAACAATAATAATAATAGCTCGTTAACTATGCCTTGAAAATAAATGAATGTAGCTATAATGAACTAATATTTTATACTATGTATGCTCCTATTTATAAGCTTTGAATTTGAAAAAATATTTAGCCTATTTTATAAATTTCAATTTGGGTTTATCTCAACATGTAATGTATTTTTTTTTTAGTTTTACACTTAATTATTTATTATCTCTCATTTGTCATACTTTCTCTCATTATCTCTATATATTCTCTCTCATCATTTTTCTTATTTATTATAAGGCTATGTTTGAAAATAAAAGTTTATTTCTTACTTATTTATTGTTTTTAACTAATTTTAGCAATTTTTTGGTTATACATTATTTGAAGTTTGCCATAATGACGGGATGGAGTAAATAAGTTCGAGTATTACTGCCAATATAAAAAATTTAGTAACAACTCATTCTATCATACTAAATACTAAATACCGAACACTTCACGAAAAAATGATAACAATCACAACAATTTCGTTGACTAGTTGCCTTATTGCTTTCATTATCATCTGAAAAATTGCTGGTGGACCAATTACGGGTATGTGGAGGTACAGTGTTTCCGTTTTGCCTTGCGTCCTACGTCTAAGGGAGCTGTCTCATCTCATCAACATGTATTTTCATATCGGAAGAATCTCTCTGAGATGAAAAATTACGCTACCTTGCTTATATCAATTCATTCCTCAGGTCTTCATATATCATTGTCCCAGCATTAGTAGGGTAAAAAGACTACATTAATTTAATGGGAAGAAATTAAGCTTGGTGGACCCATTACAGGTATGCGGGGGCACAATGTTTCCGTTTTGATTTGTGAAGTCAATTTTCTTAGATGGAAAAACCATTATGCCTTGCGTCCTACGTCTAAGGGAGCTGTCTCATCTCATCACCATGTATTTTCATATTGGAAGAATCTCTCTGAGATGAAAAATTACGCTACCTTGCTTATATCAATTCATTCCTCAGCTCTTCATATATCATTGTCCCAGCATTAGTAGGGTAAAAAGACTAAATTAATTTAATGGGAAGAAATTAAGCTTGGTGGACCCATTACAGGTATGCGGAGGCACAATGTTTCCGTTTTGATTTGTGAAGTCAATTTTCTTAGATGGAAAAACCATTATGCCTTGCGTCCTACGTCTAAGGGAGCTGTCTCATCTCATCAACATGTATTTTCATATATTGGAAGAATCACTGTGAGATGATAGAAGAAAATATACATACATATTATATATCATTATAAAAAAAGAAAATAATTACATCAAATTCTTTATGTTATATCCATTATACCAAGTTTTTTAATGGACATAATCTGTATCGTATATATGTTTTCATATGGGTTTAATAGTTTAATGAAAATGCTGGTAAAAAAATAGTTTAATGATAATATTTTAAAAAAAGTAGACATGGCTAAATTTGATTGAAAAACTTCACATAATGGACATAAGGAAAAAAAAAACTTAATGTAAGTATTGTCCTATTAAAAATTTCAAATAGAAGAGAATAGTTTGAATCTTGTCTTTATTTGTTAGGAAAAATTACAATTAGGTTCTACCCAAGGGAATTACATACAAACAAGTCTCTTTAAATCATGAAATTATTTTATAAAGTCCCAAGAAACTTTTTTGCAATAAATTTTATTTGTTTAATTACCAAATTATCTTTCTTTTTTTTTAAAGTTTGCATTAATAATTGAAAAAGCAGTCGTTAGCAACTTAAAATGTATGGATTAACAATTATCACTGCAAGTATTGACAATACATTTTTTTAACATATCACAAAATCTAATATATGAGTTGTCAATACCTTCCTCAATAGTTGTCAATCCTTACACCCTAAGTTGTCAACCATTGCTCTTTCAGTTGTCAATGCAAACTTTAGGGGGAAAAAAGGTAATTTGGTAACTGAACAAATAAAATTTATTACAATAAGGTCTTCAGAATAATTTCATGATTTTAAGAGACTTTTTTATATTTAATTTTCTTGGATGGGACCTAATTGCAATTTTTCCTATTTTTATCCCAGAATTTGTCATTCAATTGTTAAAATATTTTTTGATAATTATATTTCTGATTATCTTTTTTAAGACGCACGAGATTTCTCCATTTATATTTAATTAGCTGTCAATTTTGTTTGGAAATTGACATGAAAGGAGAGGAAAGAGAGTCTCATCTACCTTCGAAGATAATTGCTCATTTCCAGATTATCACCTTCTTGACATTTCTTTCCAGGATGCTGGCATTATTATTGGTTAAAATATATATTTAGTCTTTTAACTTTACGTAAGGTTTCAGTTTGATTCCTTAACTTTCAAAAGTATACTTTTAGTCCTTTAACTACAAAATTATTAACAAAAAAATAATAACATTAAGCCTTTGAATGCTAATAAAATATTACCAAATGCTAAGCTATATTTTGGGGGGGGGGGGAATAAAAATCAAGTTCTAGACTCAATTATAAGTAGTGAAAGGTTTGTCAATGCAATTTTTCTCTTAACATTTCATAAGAAGCTACTTAATATATAAAACTCTAATTCACATGTTCTAGCTTATTTGTATAAACACTCTTTAATTTATTTAACTATAAATGATTGAAAAGGTATTAACAAGTAATTAGAGCCTTGAGTTCGGCCCAAAAAAAAAATAGAGTCTTGAGTTAATTTAGCAATAATTGCATTATACAAATAAATTAAAGGGAAGCTAATTATAGTTTTTATGAAATGCTAAGGAAATCATCACCCCCAACCTTTCACTTCTTATTTTAGAATGTTATTCATTTTGTTATTTTTATCTCATATTTTAATTTATCCTTTTATTTTGGCTTAATTCAAACTAAGGGGTCCCCTTTACTTTCGGTATTTATCAATTATATGAATAAAATAAAACTCTATTGTTCGTTAGTTGTATGTATTATCCGATACACACACACACAAACCATATCATAATTCACAAAAGCTAATCATGAGATATAAAACCACTGCATATATGTTTTTACTCCTAGTAGTGTTACACAGGAAATCAAAATACACACACATACATATATCATAATTATATTTTTTTCTCTTTGGGACAACATAGTAATTTTTCCTACAACATATTATAGCTACCGAGGATACTGCTCTGACACTGAAAGCTGATTTATTGATCCGTCGGCGGATTGATCTCCAGAAGATAGTGATTTGATTCCTGGTAAGCTTCTCCAGATATAAAATGAAGGTTCTGAAGGAACAGGAAGGGTGATTGAATGAGTACTAAGCATTGGAAAAATGGAAGCCATTGTTGGCCTGTGTTCGGCATTTTCTTGAACACACAGTAACCCTATGTGGATGCATCTCATTATTTCATTTCTTGTCCCAGCATCCTCCATCAACGTTGGATCCACAATATTTGCCAATGTCCCTTTTGTCCAGTTTTTCCAAACCTGAAACAACTTGTTCAATAATTAGCTACTACCACATCAATTTTATGTTTTTTGTTTTTCTGAATGTATGTTTCACTTAAACACTATTGAGAAATTCATGGCTAGTTTTGACTTTAGTACTAAGATTAGATTTGGATGGATAAAGGGCATGTACTTACCGCGCTTGCTACGTGCTCCTCATTTTCTCCATTCTGAAATTGACCGTTTTTCTGGCCACTTATAATTTCTAAAACCAATACTCCAAAACTAAAGACGTCTGATTTAGTTGAAAATGTTCCATTCATCACATATTCCGGTGCCATGTATCCACTGTCAGATATTTTATAAGAATAATGAGTATATTTAAATTTGGTTAGTCAAGTGATATCTCCGCTAGCAGGGGAAAAAAAAAGGTCAAGTTATGTCTCCAGTGTTATAACATTAATCTCATAAATCAATAAACTTACTAGGTCCCAACAACTGTACTTGTCTTGGCTTGAGTCTGATCTAACACAAATAATCTTGCCATGCCAAAATCTGATATTTTAGCATTCATCTCTTCATCTAAGAGCACGTTGCTTGCTTTGAGATCACGATGAACAATTCGTATTCGAGAATCATGATGAAGGTACACAAGGCCTTTGGCAATGCCTTCTATAATTTTGTAGCGCTTTTCCCAATTCAATTTCACCCTTTTGACGGAATCTACATAAATACACACGTTACAAGGTGACTTGTGTATATCTAGTGATCCTTTGAATTCGACTTGTCTAAAAGAAGTGAAAGAAACTTGGCAATAGGGTACTCTGAAATCAGAAGAAAAGCTTAAATATACACGTAGATGACATCACAGAATAAAACATTAATATTGACTTACCAAAGATGAAGCAATCAAGGCTTTTGTTGGGAACAAACTCGTAAATAAGGAGCTTTTCTTCTTTTTCGAGACAAAAACCAAGTAACCTCACTAAATTCCGATGTTGTAGCTTGGCCACCAGCAACACTTCATTCTTAAACTCCATCTCACCTTGCCCAGAATCTCTACTCAACCTTTTTACAGCTATCTCTTGTCCATTATATAACCTACCCTGAAATTATGTATTTAAAAAAAAATCAAATACGTGAGTTTTGATATAATATAAAATACAGGAACTGGAATATTCCGTTTGAATAATATTTAATTTAATACTGTATAATTTAATTTCTTACCAAGTAAACAGGTCCAAATCCACCCCGTCCAAGCTTATTTGCATCAGAAAAATCATTCGTTGCCGCTCTGATGGTTTCAAAGTCCATTTGCAATGACTCAACCGTCATGATTTCATCTTTATCTTCGCCGACTACGTTACGCATGGCAGTGCAAGTGTATGTACGTAAGAGGGTTAAGACATAAGAAAATATTTTTCAACTAAAATAATGCTGGACAGGATTTTCCAAGACTCCTTGTTTTGTATGTTTTTATTAAATATTGAACTTCTCTATGCTTTAATATTTTATATTGAATTGAGATTGATTGATTATACGTGTAATCAATCAATGTTTCAACTCAATTATAAATCAATCTTAATTGTAACATAGTCCTTATAATTTTGACTAAGTTATAACTCAATCTCTATAACTTAACCATTTAATAAAAAAAATTAGTCTCCATATTTTAAAAAAATAAAATTAATATTTCTTGAAGTTTAGGGCAATGGTTGAGACTTAGGAATTGAGTTGCAGCCGAGTCAAAACTTTAGGAAGTGACTTAAACCCATTTAATATATAGAAATTGAGTTGTAATTGAGCTAAAATTAGAGGGGTTAAAACATCAATTTTTCATAATCTATAAACCGTTGACTTACTTCGGATAGTCTTCTTTAGCCTCCTGGCCTTAATAATAATGATAAAGATGACCAGTGCGATGAACGCAACAATTGGCACAACTATGGCAACAACAATTCCTGTTGTGTTTCTCTTTCCTGTACCAAAAAAACAAGATTTTGTGCTCATAAGTATCACATGTAAATCGGAGATTGCCCCATTCAAGCAAATTCTGGAGGGATACGTAATAAGTAGCTAGAGATTGACTCTGATAATCTTTTACCCCATGTGTGTGTGTGTGTATGAACTGAATGCAAATATTGATACCTTTCTCGGGTGTCGTCGGAGGAGCAGGTGGCGGAGGAGGAGACGGCGGCGACTGTAATGATATGAATGGTTGTGCAGCCGCAAGATCAAAGAAGAGGTAAGTCTCATATCCAATGCTGCAACTGGGTCGCACCACTCTGCCACCTTTCGTTCCATTGCAACATTTCGGAATTTCCGAGATTGCTCCATTCAAGCAAGCTCTGCAAGCGTTCTGTGACAAGTCTGGCGTGCACTGTACCAGACCATATATCGTCTGATTGCTCGGACCTGTCGCATTCGCCGCTGCGAACTTCCGAACAGAGTTGCCGGAAGAAGCCCTGTCTCTTAAAAGATTCATCATCTTCGTCACCACGCTCTTGAATTGGTCTTTCTCCAATGCATCCTGTGTGTTCCACAAATAGAAATATGGCGATGTTTCCATGAGACCGAATATGGTTCGGTTGGAGTATCGCAGGAAGCAGTTATCGTACCACCCGATCGCCTCCTTCACGTTAGGGCACACTTGGAGAAGAAGAAACCTTGAATCTGTGAGACAACTACGACAACCTGCTTCCTTAACATCTCCTCGGCAGAGTGCGATGGCGTTAACCCTGTCGGAGTTATTGCCGAGGAGAAGTTGTAGAAGCCATAGTCGATTTGCGTGTTGGAGATATTCATCAAAAGGTTTTTGAGATTGGTCTGAAAGGTACTGTTGCTATCATCAGTAGTCCCGTTACCACAGGAAGAATTTAAGAAGTTTGGTTGGGCTTCAGTGCCCTGATGAGACATTAGGCTTAGGGTAAGAAGAAAGAAGAGAAAGGAGAAGAGCCTCATTGTGACAATGGTAAGAACTAGAGTACTAGTGAAAGTGTTTGAGATTTGGGTGATGAGGCTTGTGTTGTGTTGTTTCTATTTATAAGATATTATCTCTGGGCCTCAATTAATCAATTAAGTCTTATACTACCTTTGATCTTAACTATAAGATCTCATTTGCAGACTACAAATGAGGTTTTTTTAAGACTGGAGGTAGTATTAAGGACCAGAGGTAATATATCGTAAATGTCTCTATCTCCATGTAACCTTGTGGTTGGGGAGATCAGGTGCTGACTAAGTCCATCATTTCTGGAGTTTACCTTAATTTGCCTTTTAAATGTTATATTTGTGTGTATTAATCCCGGATACTTATCATAAACATCTAATAGCAACTTTATATAAATTAATAAAATTAGTTAAAATTAGGTATTTTTTGCAAAATTTTAAAATTATCATCCGTAAAAGTTATTAATTAGAATGAAGAGTTTGATTAATTAGTCAGCAAGTTTTATAATTAGTTAGAAATGCAACGTGTAAAAGATTTTTTTTTTGTTGACCAGCGTGTAAAAGAATGATACTTTAGACAAATATACTAATTATATTATGAAATATGTTAGCAATCTTGTTAATAAACGCGGACACGGCTGGTCAAAAAAAAAAACGCCGACACTCATTATTGTATGAGGATCTAGCTACTACTACTACCGTCCTTAATATAAGACTTTGTTTGACTTTTATTTTGGTTCTAAATATAAGAACTCAATCCACTTTGTCTCTCATATTTATACATGTTTTTCCAAAGTAACCCTTCTAATAATAAGAGTTCTAGTTAATACACTTATTAGCAAAGATATTTTAGGAAAGACAACACCTATTTAGGACAAATAACTAACTCAACTTACTTTCTTAATCTCCTCAAATTAGTCAATTGGCTCTTATAATTAGGACTGGAGGTAGTATTATAATTTATTGCATGTAGTCACTATGTTTAACAGAACATTTTGTTTATTTGTTTCAATAATACATAAAAAGATTTTCAACATCAATAAAATGAGGTTCTGAGTTGTGAAAGATAAATCAACAATCAAAATTAAAATCATTTCAAAATATTGATTGTCACACAAAAAATAGGACTAATCTACATATTTGAAAACTAAAAGTGTCCTTTTACTCTTTTATTTTACATGAGATTTCATTTTGATCTCTTAATTCTATAAACTATCTTTTCAGTTTTTTTAACCCTAATGCACTTAACAAAAAAATATTTAGATACTGAAATTTTAAACGTCAACAAAATGTTCTAAAAAATTATCATATTAATTATAATTTTCCAAATAATAATATTTGTCACAAAAATCAACATTTGTGACTAATGAAGTTAGGGTTAGATAACTGAAAAAATATTTTTAAAAATTAAGGATCAAACTTAAATCTTATATGGAGTTAGAGAATTAAATGAGTGTTACCTATTTTAAAATATTAATGAGTAACCATTTACGCATGCATTGATAACAAAAATGTCACTAGTAAAAATAGGAGAAAAAGATAGAAAGGAAAAAAATTTGGTGAAATTTGAGTGGTTACAAATTCATCATATCCTTTATTCTAACTGGGGGAAAGTAGGATAATAACAAATGTAAAATTGTATAGAAAAAATTATAAAATTCACTTATAATCCTTAAACAAATTCGAGTGATATTAATAAATTCGTATGAATAAATAAGATTCCTTTTGTCCTTCCACTAAATGACATCCGAGGTTGCTCAAAAGAGAACCTCTTCACTTCTTATCTTCATTGCTAGATTAATTTTAAACGGTCCAAATTTAATATCATGCAAAAACATTATTATAACATCGAATAATGTGTATAATTAAACTATTAAAATATTACCTATCAAAACTGCAAAGGATTAAAAAAATCAACAAAAATATTCAACATTAAAAATCATATTTTAACAGCATAACATTTTTGGTTATTTATATATTTTTGGTTATTTCATAAAAGCCTGATATAATTTTTTTAGTTATTAGAGTAATTATGTAATAAATGGACTTTATAATGCAATATATAAAATTAATTACAAAATGCAAAAAAAAAAACAAATTAAATATTTAAACAAACATATGTGTAATCTTTTAAAATAAACCAAGATAATTCAAATTTTAAGCTATTATAAAAACGACATGAGGAAGTATTTAAATTTCATCTAATGATAGAGACAAAAAGTGGAGGGGGAGGGAAGTTGAAAGGCTTCCAATGTTGATTGTAAGTGCTCCTTCTATCTTATTTATAAGTTCCAAATTTAGGAAGGAGTATAATCTATTTTATAAGTTTTAATTTGAATTTGTTTCAATATTTAATGTATTTTTTAATGTTGTTTTTAAGTATTTTTCTCTTGTCATATTTTGATTTCTCATACATTCTGTTTGATCCTTTTTCTTATTTATTATAAAAATATATTTAAAAATAAAATTATATTTCTAACTAATTTTTATTAATTATTCTTCCGGTCCTTAATACAAAAACTATTTAACTAATTTAATTAGATTAAGAAAGTTAGGTAAGTTAGTTAATTATAAAAAATATGATATGTTTTTTCCTAATACACCATAATCATCTTTCTTAATATTTTCCTTTCTCTTCTACTTGATTATTGTTGAGAGGGTATCCATAGGGATAATTTAGAAAAATTGATAAATATGAAAAATAAATATTATATTTAGGATCAAAATTAACTCAATAATTAAGTTTTATATTAAAATTAGAGGAGTACTTGTTATTCAATGGCTTTTCCTTCCCATAAAATTGTCTCCTCCGTGACCTTCCCCATTTATTGCGCTTTTGACGGGCAAGGACGACCTCAATAATCCATCATCCATGAGAAAAAGACCAAGGTGAGGACGGCCCCGTCTTACGCGCCATGAGAAAAACCTGTGCAAGTCTATCTAGTTTTTTTTTTCAAAAGAAAATATTATTTTCTGGGTGAAAGGTAATTTTGTTCTCAAAATATTCACGCAAAAAAATTATAAATATATTAAAAAAATTTATTCAATGTAGTCCTAAAAGTATTAAAAAATGAATGATATCGCCATATTTCAGTTAATGTTAATTTTTAGCTGAAAAGCTGACAACATTGTTTTTTTTTTTTTTACTCTTCCTGGGTGATTTTTTTTACCATTCCTCCTAAGTAATATTAAGTAAAAAAAAAGTTTTAGATACATAAAGTTCCTAATACTACTTCTAGTGCTAAATATAAGAATTAGTTAGAGATTTAATTTGATTCTGAATATAAAAATTTAATCTATTTTGTTTTCATATTTATTTATTTATTTATTTTCTCAAAATAGTCCCCATTATGATTTTACAAGTTTTTCCCCACAAAAATTATGATTATACATGTTAGAGAATTTTTATTATTCTAATACAAATAATTAACAAAAGTATTTTAAGAAAAAAACACATATCTATTACAAATAACCAGCTTAACTAATTTTTTTAAATATTCACGAATTAATTATCTATAGTTATCTAACTCTTATATGAAAAATTGAAAGTAGTAGTTTCCAACCAAAAATTACCCTTGAATTTTTTTTTTCAGTAGGGTCTATCTATTCTTTCGTATAACCTCTGATTAATTACTTCCTTCGATCTTTTATACAAGACACAATATATTTCTCTAATTTTATTTATAGGATAGAGAGAGAACAAATTTGTTGGTACTATTCATAGGAAAGAGACAGAAATTTTTCATATACATATATAATTTTATTCTTCATTTATTATGTTGTTAAATTTATATTCATGTAGTGTGTAGAATGTACATTAAATATGGATTAAGTTGAAAAGTTATTAAATTTTAAAGTTAATAAAGTTTAAAATTTTTCTTAGTTTGTATAAAACATATTGACAAGTAAATTTTAAATAGAATCAAATGAGTAATTTTAGAGCAAGCATAGTCCTATTCATAATGTAAACTTTTAAATCTCTGTAAATTTTTTTAGCAATAATAATTTTATTTTTCACTCAAAAAAAATATACTCGCTTAAAATGTCTAAAATTTTAACTAATTGTTTTAGCATTGATTATCCTTTTTTCCTGCTTATTCTCTCTCGCCCATTTTTTCTTGGGTTATTTGAAACACAAAAGAAATAATTAGTGGGGAAGATGATTATCCCAATCGAGCCCAATGGTCACACTTCAAGAACTGTAATTAAACACTGGAAGCTTTTAGCTTCGCATCGGTTTAAATGGCCAGTACATATTCTGCAATTTTTTCTAGTAATAAAACTCAAATATATATTCCATTACAACAGCTCGAATTACGTTAAAGTCCTTACTAGTACTAGTACAACTTAAGCCAAATTTATATTGCCATTAATCTGCCAGTTAAGCTAATTATCTTTATTGGAGTGTGGCGACTGAGCTTTATTGGCTCCTGGATTTCCACCGTATTGACCATTTTGTACCTATAAATAAGAATACACATTAATTAATTAATATGAGCAACAAAAGTAAAAGATTTAATTACTTTTATAATATGACATTAATTACCATGGTAACAAGCTCAGATGGCAGCTGACCCTCACAGTTTTGGAGGAGGAATGCCAAAGCTGCATTCCTTTGTTGCTGTTGTAATCTGCTCTGTTCTTGTTGCACTTTTACTTTCTGCACTTCATTCTCTAACCCTACACACAACCACTCAAAATTAATACTAGGTGTTTGGCAAAAAACCAAAACATGATTTTAAACGTAATTTTATGGTATATGAAGTAAACATGTAAGATAAATTTTATTTCCTCCGATCTTATTTATAAGAAATTGTTTATAGTCTACAAATAAAGTCTTATAATTAAGACTGAAGGTAGTATCTCGATTTGCATCAAAGCACTTTTTAAAGCTGTCAAACACCCAAATCCACTTATCTCCATTTGTAACAAGTCAACAATTATGATCCATTTTATGGCTAGATTTAGCACACTCATATAAGAAAAATATTAGATTAAATATACAAATCTACCCGCGAAATATTCCCTCAAACGGATTTGATGCTATAAAGTTTTGTTTTGTTTTGTTTTTTAAGGCAACGATATAAGTGTAGTTAACGTCCATTTATTTTATGACATTGGGTTCGAGTGGACCCATTTACTTTTTATGGTGTGAATGTGAGAGTGATTTGGCCCAATTGAAATGGCCTGGGTAGCCCAACTAAGGCCCAGTTGTTATTGGGCTTTTACGAACTTAACCCAGAAAATTTTACTTACAAATAAAGTTGTTAAATTTAACATGTAAATATAATATAAATTCTTGGGACCTCTTGCATTATATTCACTTGTGTCTGCTTCATTCCAATTTATTTTATTATTTCTGAAAAATAAAAAGGATATATATAGATTTTGTAGCAAAATAATTTGTTTTTTCTATCCCCTAACAATTAAATTAAGAGAGAAAAGTACATATAAATTAAATAAGTATAGAACTCACCACAAAGATGAGCACTGCCAGCAACACAATAATTGGCAATTCCACGGCAATTATAGCTCGGGATGAGTTGCACTTTCCTGCTCAAAACAACTTTGGGTTACATTACTTTTTCTTATTGATCATTAGATTATATATGAAATCAAAAACATTTTGATGTGTTATAAATATAAAATAATACGGTTTTGAATTTTTATTTATGACTTTTGGAAGAAATACTTTAAAAAAGCATGCAGTTTTGATTTTTAAAAATTATAAAAAGATCAAAATTACATCATTTCATATCGGTAACTTATTTTATGAAAAATCTAATGAAGTGATATGTGTGTGTGTAAGCTTGTTGCATTAGAGAGTGGGCATAAGAGACCTTTTATCCCCAATCACAAACAAACAATTTAATCAATAAAAAGTGTCACAAGAAGTGAGTGGGATTAGGGTGTCAGCTGCCTCTTAATTTTAGAATTTTTCCCAAATATTTTTTGTGAGCCTTTTTTTATTATTAGATTTTACAGCCATTTTGATATCTTATTTATAAAAAAAGGTTTAATTTTTAATTTTTTATATTTTTTTAAGATTAATACTCTAAATGGTTCGGTTTGTTTTTAGCTTAAAGTAAAAAATTATTAAAAAATTAAAAAAAATGTCATTCATTTTAGGTAAAATCTAATGATAAAAAGAAACTAAATTTTTTTTTGAAAAAAAACCCCAAAATCAACGGGTAGCTAGGAGGCGGCTGACAAAACTCAGCTCACGCCTCAACTCTTATTAAAAAAATGTGATTGAAAAATTCTCTTTTATCTCTCATACTTGTGACAAGGTCTAAAGATGAAAAACTATCATCAATTACCATGTCAAAACATCTTATATTTTGAACCAAAATTTTTTTCTAACCAAGTCTATTGGGCTCAAAGGGAGTATAATCATCATGGAAACTACTTTGATGATGAAAAAAATGAATAAATACAGAGGAAAAAGTGGATTAGAGTATTATATCTAGGATCAAATTAATTTTCCAACTAGCTCTTATATTTAAAATAGGATGTAGTGGATATATATACACATGTACATACATATATGCATATAATAATGCCTCCTAAACTTTTAATTTGTATGTGCCCATAAATAATAAACGGCTTTAAACTACTAGTTGGAAAGTTATTTGTCTGAATGTATAAGTTTAACAGATTTATTGTGAAATTTTAAAGATTAAAAAATTATCTGTACATAAGATATATAATATAAAGTTAAGGGGGAGTTATGTATAATTCTAAAAAATATTTTAGAAAAAACGAAGTCTCGTACACGCTTCCATTCTTTATATCACGTTCTCTTTGAAATTTTAGACAAATTATACAATAAAAATTTCTTGAGATTATGAGATAAGTATACATTTGTAGTTCTAATTAATTAATAATATACTATAATTAGAGTAATGATGCATGTTCAAACAAGATTAATGACCCATTGATTCTTCATAATCTTCTCGCATGATCAACACAATTAATCCAACCTTCATGAGAGCTGGAAGAGTGAGACTACCGGACTTCTTGGGATTTTGTGGCAGGTGAAAATCCTTTTTTTTTTCCTTGGGATTTTGAAAATTTTTTAACTGGATCTTTTGCCATAAGTATTTTTTTTAATAAAATCTTGATAATCAAATTATCTAGTTTAAAAAAATAGTTAAAATTAGTTAAATATAATAAATATGTAAGACATAAACTTTTTTAAGTATGCCCTTATAAGGAGCTAATAAGAGAAAAATAGAATAGTAATAATTAATGAGATAAAGTATAAAAGAGAATGTAGTACTTCAAATTGTCAACATTTTGATTAATGCAATGTATAAAAATAATTAAGGATAAAAATGATAAAAATATATCAAATGTTCGGACAACGACCCCAATTAAGATTTTATAAAAAGAATAAAGACAATTTAAATTTCAAATTCTTATAAAAAGAACTTGAGGAGGAGAGTAAATATATAATGATAAAATTTTGCTTATTTATCTCATTTTTATAATCAAATTGATTTTCTCCTTCTATGACTCATCGTCTATAATTTTTATTAGGGCCAATTTACACATGAATTTTTTTTCTTGTTTTATTCCCTTTTTGCATATTTTCTTCTTTAAATCATTCAGCCATATTGTTTGTTAATTAATTAGCCGACCTGATCGATTAATAAACACAGAGCCACGATTGATTGAATCAGAAAGATCTTCATAACTTTCGTAAGCCAACCCTTTTTTCCCCGATTGATCAATTTAAAATTTAATTATTAAGGTAAACATGCGCCACAATTAATAAATCAAAAATCACTATTCATAAATAAGACATTTTTTAAAAAAATAAGTTATATTTTTTTACATATTTATTACTGAAGTTGAACTTCCCTTAATTGTCGCTTTGGGGTTACTCCAAAAATTAACCGAATTAATGCAATATAGTGCAAAACTCGGGTCGTTTCACTTTGAGGAGCCGAAAACGAAATTAAACCCTAGTAAATGAATGCAAGTAACCTAAACTATAAAAAGAGATTTTTGATTTTGAAAAGCTGTTAATTAAATACTACGAATCAAATTGAAATTAAAATACTTTTTTTTGTTTTTATATAAAAGTGATTAAAATGAATGGAGATTAAAGAAATGAAAATGAGACACACAAATAACACTGATAAAAATCAATCCTCCAATTCAACAACGCAGGCAATCATCACTCTAAAAGATGTGGGAGTTAAAAACAATGAATTAAGAATTATAATTAAGCTTTTGATCCAACAACCGAGCCACCTCGAGTTGCCACAAAATATTTTCCTAAAATCCCAACTTACTAACTGCAACCAGAATAGTAAAATGGGATTAAGGATGCTAAAAACCAATGCTTAATTAGAACTCTTAAATCCAAAATAACAGAATTAAAGTTAGCAAGAGACTATATGATCCAAAATTCTAAGCCACCTTAGAAAATCACAATATATTAATTCCAAAATCAATACAAATGTCATAACCACAACATTATAATTGAGATTAAAACTATAAACAGCCCAATGTCAAATACTAAGCAATAATTCAGTCACAATAATCCCTAAATATAATCAGATTAAGCAATACAATTATCCCAACAATCAGAAAAACTATCCTAAGACCTAGGAATTGTTAAACAATTATTGAGTAGGAAATTAAAGCAACTAAAACTCCCCTTTAATGATCCAAGCTCCTGCCATTATTGTTGAATTAGAGAATTAGGAATTAGCCACGGGTTGCCATCAAATTCACTGCAATCAGTATTTTGCTACAGGATCCCATGGAAGAACACTGTTCACACTGAATGGTTCACTTCTCTGTTTCGCTGCGTCTTCTGCCCTCAGCTCGCTGGTCTGCGCCTGCGTCTTCCCTCAGCTCGTGCACACCTCTCGCTGTTGCACTCCTCTCTGCCACCAGGAGGATTCAGCGAAGACGAAGATGGTGGTGATGGAAGACTCCGCCTCACTCTGGTCCTTCGCCGTCAAGAGCTAATGTGTGTGTGTGTTTCGTTCTCCGCCGCCCAAAGCTTGCTCTGTTTCGTATGTGTGTTTGGCGCTGTTTTTCGTTCTCTGGCTCGGCGTCCCCCTCTTGCTGATGAAGAATAATATGATATTAGGTTATTAGTGGGGTGGGGCAAAACGCAACGTTTTGCCCCTTTCTTTTTAATTATTTTTTTTTTTTTATTTTTTTTTTTTTTCATTTTTATTTCTTCCAAAACCTGCAAGCAAAATTCAAGGATAAGGTAGCATTAATTGTCCTCAAAAATCAATTAGTCACAATTAAACCAAAATATGACAATTTTGCCCCTATAAAATAATAATTCAAAATAAAATATATTAAAATCAATTACCAATCAATTAAGGTCAAAAAGACTAATTAAGTTGACAAAACCCATATAAAAGATATCAAAATATATAAAAATAATTGAGTTTGTCAACTCCCCCACACTTAGCCTTTTGCACTCCTGGGCAAAACATCATTAAAGAAGAATCCAATAGAGAGACTCAATGCAAGCAACCATAAAATCGACTAAGTATGGATGTGCAATTAACTCAAGCAACCTTTATTCTTAATTAATCAACAATCATAGAATACTTCAGTGCAAAGAAATTAACACAAGAAACATAGCAGGATAAAAGAAGAGAAACATAACAGAACTCACATACGGTACAAGTGTTTCACTCATCTCTCAAATGGGAAAAATTTCACTCAATCCACCTAGATTAGCACCTACCATAAGCTTGTAGAAATTCTAATATCTCCACCACTAATATACCTTAGGTTCATGATCAAGGGGACTTGAAGGGTTGTAATGTTAGAAACTATGGCCAAATCAATGAAATGGACTAACAAGTGAAATGCATGAGTAGTAAATAATCAACTCAAAGTGAGCTTAAGTACAATCATAAAAGAACACCAAAGTGCAAATTTTAACCTTTTGAGACAGAAATCATTGCTCTTCAAACCACCATGGAATGCCTTATTTCAAATTTATTCTTTTGTTGCAACTTATTTTCTCTTTTTTTTTTTTTGCTTTTTTTTTTTTGGCATCCAAACCAAGAAGGCAAAGATATAGACATTAATGATGTACTTTTCAAAATGAAAAACCAAATGTAACTCATGCAAAACATTTGCTAAAAAGCAATGAATAGAATGAAAGTGAAGGCTCAAAGGGGTGAACAAAGGTTAAATGAAGTGGTTTGTGTTTGGGTAAGGGTTTAGAAATGAATGCCCCTATCATCTTCACAAACCTAGGTATTAATGCAGCTTTGAAAAAGAATCTAAACAAGTTCTAGAGGTTAACCAAAACTAGGTGAAAATCACACAAGATGAGAAAGAATACATGGCTCAAAATCCTTCCATCAAGGCTTTCTCCAAGATGTTTTCTCCTTAAGAATCAAGCTATGAAACAAGGTTAATAACACTGCACCAAAAGTATTCTACTATGCTAATCAACTAAGAACAGAAATCACTCGAATCAAATGCAATCAAACTCAGCCGTACAATATTCACAAGCATTGTGCAAAAGGATTTTAAAAGAGATGCCCAAGGATTACAAAAGTCAAGAGTCAGCAACAGAGAGAACAACAACTCGCCCATACAGCAGTGCAAAACACTGAGGCGAATGAAAACAGGAGGACATAGAAACCAGCAACAAAATTCCCAAGCAAGAATCACTCTCAATCATGCGATGCAATTCAGAAATCAACCAATAAGGCAGAGAAGAGAGCAATTATAGCAGCAATACTTAGGAAACAGGAGCAAATCCAAAGGCAAATTTTTTTTTTCAAAAAAAGCTCAACAACTCAACAACAATCCCTCCCCCACACTTGATCAATATTGTCCTCAATGTTAAGATAATGTGAAATGAAAATAGACAAGTATAAATCAAGTGATCAGAAGAGATGGCAGAATCAAGAGGAAACAAAACAAACAACTACTAAACAGAAATAGACAGCTACAACTACAACTACTGGAAAAGTTCCCTCCCCCACACTTACTCCTAACTATCTCAGCAAACAATATCACCAGCAATACAACAGAAAGTAAAAGAGTAGGGTGGAAGGGAACAACCGGGTGATCAGGGGGGTCTTTGATCCTCGTGGTAGTGCTTCAGTAGATGGCCGTTGACTTGTGAAGTTATACCGGTCTCCTCATCTACGAGCTCTACCGTGCCAAAGGGATATACTTTAGTAACTCTAAACGGACCTTCCCACTTGGTGACAAACTTCCCGGGCATCAGCTTCAACCGGGCTTTAAACTTTAGAACCTTGTCACCTTCATGAAACTGCTTCCTCAGAATCTGTCTGTCATGAATCATTTTCAGTTTGTCTTTGTAGATTCTGGCATTGTCGTAGGATTCAAGTCTCATTTCTTCAAGTTCTTGGAGTTGCATCTTCCGATTGACAAGTGAAGATTCGAGATCTGCATCACATGCCTTGATTGCCCAATAAGATTTGTGCTCGATCTCCATAGGTAGATGGCAAGCCTTGCCATAGAGCAACCGAAGGGGGACATGCCTATAGGGGTCTTGTAGGCAGTCCTGTAAGCCCAAAGAGCTTCCTCAAGCCTTTCACTCCAGTCCTTACGGGATGGTTTCACATCTTCTCAAGTATTCGTTTCACTTCCCGGTTAGAGACTTCAGCTAACCCATTCGTCTGAGGGTGATAAGGAGTGGCCAGCTTGTGATTGACTCCATGTTTAGCCAATAGAGACTTGATGGTCCTATTGCAAAAGTGTGTTCCTTGGTCACTGATGATTGCTCTTGGAATGCCATACCTGCAAAAGATATGAGAACGTAAAAACTTGGCAACAGTAGAAGCATCATCTTTCCTAGTTGGCACTGCCTCTACCCATCGAGACACATAATCTACTGCAAGTAATATGTATGAAAACCCAAAAGACGAAGGGAAGGGACCCATAAAATCCATGCCCCACACATCAAAGATTTCACAAAAATGCATAGGTCTTAGAGGCATCTCATGCTTCCTACCCAAACTCCCAAACCTCTGACACTTATCACAAGACTTGCAGAAAGAATAAGTATCCTTAAATAGAGAAGGCCAATAAAAACCACACTCTAAAACCCTCCTAGCAGTCCTATTAGCACTAAAATGCCCCCCACAAGATAAAGAATGTGCAAAGGTAAGGATAGAGTGGATCTCATTATTTGGAACACAGCGTCTGATGATCTGGTCACTGCATTGCTTCCACAGGATTGGAGCATCCCAGATATAGTATCTTGCCTCCCTCTTCAGCTTATCAATCTGAAATTTAGACATAGAAGGAGGTATAAGGTCAGTGACAAGATAATTAACTATATTAGAGTACCAAGGCTCATGAACAGCCAAGGCAAAAAGTGCAGAATCAGGAAATGAGTCAATAACAAGATCAGAAGAGTCAACTCCCTGTGTGCCTTCAGGTAACCGACTAAGGTGGTCAGCTACATGATTCTCCGCTCCAGCTCGATCTCTAATCTCGATATCAAACTCCTGTAGCAGCAAAGCCCATCTCAGCAGTCTAGGTTTAGACTGAGGCTTCTTAAATAGGTATCGAACCGCTGCATGATCTGTAAAACAACCACTCGAGAGTTTATAAGATACTGTCTAAACTTATCCAAAGCAAAAATAATAGCAAAAGTTCCTTCTCCGTAGTGGTATAATTCACTTGAGCGGAATCAAGCGTCTTGGAGGCATATGCGATGACTCTAGACTGTTTCTCCTCCTTCTGTCCAAGCATGGCACCTACTGCAAAGTTAGAAGCATCACAAGATAACTCAAAATGTAAATTCCAGTTAGGTGCAGTGAGAATAGGAGGTGAAACAAGCATAGATTTCAAAGTGTCAAAAGCATGTCTACACTTATCATCAAATTTAAATTCAGTATCCTTTTTCAATAAGGTAGAAAGAGGCAGAGCAACTTTACTAAAATCCTTAATAAAGCGCCGATAGAAACCTGCATGTCCTAAGAAAGACCTCAAATCCTTTAAACAAGTAGGATAAGGAAGGGATGAAATAACTTCAATTTTGGCCCTATCAACCTCAATCCCCTTTTGAGAGATGAGGTGACCTAAGACTATCCCTTTATCAACCATGAAATGACACTTTTCAAAGTTTAAAACCAATTTCTTATCAATACACCTCTCAAGAGCCTGCTCTAGGCTATTCAAGCACTCATCAAAACTCTCACCGTAAACAGTGAAGTCATCCATAAAAACTTCCATGTTTTGCTCTAGAAGATCACTAAATATCGCCATCATGCACCTTTGAAAGGTGCCTGGAGCGTTACACAACCCAAATGGCATCCTTCGATAAGCAAAGGTACCAAAAGGGCATGTGAAGGTAGTCTTGTCCTGATCTTCAGGAGCGATAGGTACCTGAAAATAGCCAGAAAAACCGTCAAGAAAACAATAGTGAGACTTTCCTGAAATTCTTTCCAACATCTGATCTATAAAAGGTAATGGAAAGTGGTCCTTTCTCGTAGCATCATTCAACTTCCTATAGTCTATACACACTCTCCAAGCATTTTGAACCCTAGTTGGAATCAGTTCATCATTTTCATTTCTCACTACTGTGATACCGCTCTTCTTTGGTACTACTTGTACCGGACTTACCCACTCACTGTCTGATAGATAGATGATCCCAGCACTCAACAACTTTGAGACTTCCTTCTTAACCACATCCAGAATGAGAGGATTCAGTCTCCTCTGTGGTTGCCTAACTGGCTTGGACCCTTCATTCAAAAGGATCCTGTGTGTGCAAACTGAGGGATTAATCCCGGAATATCCCCTAAAGACCATCCTATAGCCCCTTTATGACTCTTCAATACAGAAATCAATCTTTCTTCTTCAGAACTACTCAAAGAACTGGAAATAATAACAGGCAATTTAGAATCAGCAGCAAGAAAGACATATTTCAAATTAGAGGGGAGGGGTTTCAGTTCTAAATCAGGAGGTTGCACAACAGAAGGAACTAATTCCTTTATGTCAAGTGCATTCAATGCAAGTGGCATGTCCATATGGCTGGGGAAGGAGATATAAGCTCATCATGATGTGTATGTCCTCCACTTCCCAACTCAGTGCCATTCTTGGATGACCTACAAAAAGAAGGATCGGTATCAATTTTATCAACAGAAACATCAAGTAAATCACAAGAAAGAGTGGGATTAGAAGTGACTAAGTGAGTAGCAAGCTTGTTGCTAGCCTCTTCTAATGTTCCAGCACCACTCAAAGGAGAAGCTACCGTGTAGCTTGTGTAACAGCTCCTTATCATCATCAGTACCTGCAGAATCAACAAACTCGCCTTTCTCAAGGCTATCATCAAGTGTAATGTTCAAGGCAGAATCACAGTTAAGACAAGATGATGCATCAAAATCATGAGAGATGGAAAGGAGGTGATCAACTTCTAAACAGTTAACACACACCACGTCACCATAACATGAGCAAAAAGAAGAAGAATGAGGGGTAGATAAACAAGTAAATGCATCATCATGCTCAACAATCTCACCATACCAGTCATGTTCATGCATCTCAGATTCATGCAAATCATCAACATCATTAACAGCACAATCAATCAAATTAACACCCAAGTAAGAGCAATCTGCATAACCTTGACTCATAGCATCAGAAATGTTGAAGGTAATCTGTTGGTCCCCAAAGCCCATGGTAATGACCCCGTCTTTCACATTAATTATGGTTTGGGCTGTTCTAAGAAAAGGTCTTCCTAGAATCAAAGTGCTATCGGCTTTAATCTCATCAGTCATATCTAGCACATAAAAGTCAGCTGGGAACACAAGACCCTTCACTTGCACAAGAACGTCCTCAAGAAAGCCCTTAGGATGTCTCACAGTCCTATCAGCTAGACCTAGCACAACACTGGTGTCTTTCAAGGCATGAATACCCAAACTCTCATAGATAGAGGTAGGCATAACATTTATGGCTGCACCTAAGTCTAGTAAGGCATGTGAAATGTTTGTTTTGCCTATGGTACAGGGAATAGTGTAGGAACCCGGGTCTTTACACTTAATAGGCAGCTGTGGCTTGAAGATAGCACTAACACTAGACCCCAGTTGGATTCTCTCACTATGCCTATACTTCCTCTTGTTTGTACATAGATCTTTTAGAAACTTAGCACACTTAGGCATCTTTTTAATCAAATCAAGTAATGGCACATTAACCTCAAGTTTGCTAAACATTTCAAAAAGCTCATCATTATCTTTCTTTTCAACAACTTTCTTACTCATGAGATATGAATGAGGAAAAGGCAAGTCAGAAATATTTACCTCATCACCTTTGGAAGATGATCCTTTCTCTATTGGCTCTTTGGATTGAATGGAGGTCTCTTGAGTGGCCTTGGGAATGTCTTGAGTGGTTTTAGAAGGAGGAGACTCAACTTCTATCTCTTCATCAACCGGTTCTTCACCCTCTTCATCATCTTGAATTGCACTTCTTAGCACCAATTTCCTTACCGCTTCTCAATGTAATTGCATTCAAAGATTTAGGATTTATCACCGTGTTGGAAGGCATTGAACCACTAGCCTTAGCTTGCTGTTCACTCACACCATTTGACAACTTAGTGACATAAGAAGTCAAATAGAGGTTCTAGTTTCCCATTGCTCCATCCTATTCTCTAGGGCTGCAAATCTAGCTTCAGATTTAGCTTCAGACTTAGATATGTGCTCAGTCATTGCCTCAATGCCCTTGAGTATTCGAGAGAACCGCTCATCATCCTTAGACTGTGATTGCTGTGGGGTAGACATGGCTCTAGAAGATTCTCCTTGTAACCCTCCATAGTAAGATTGCCCTTGAGGAACCATATTCCCTTGAAACCCTTCTTGAACCTGCCTATTGTCACCTCCTCCCCATCGGAAATTTGGATGAGCTTTCCATCCTTCATTATATGTGTTTGAGTATGGGTTCCATTGCTTAGATTGATTGGCCCTTCCTTGATACATGGCAGAAAACTTCCTCATATCTATGAGGGCAAGCAGCAGAGATGTGCATAACAGAATTACAATGCTCACAACTAGGTGCAGTCATCTCCATAGAATTAGGAGTCCGAGTGTCAACAGGGGGAGTGTGAGATGCAAGCTTATTCAACTGTGTAGTCAAAGCAGCAATTTGAGAAGTGAATGTGTCCAATTGAGGAATGTGGACTGAAGAAGGATTAGTATGCATTGCATTGACATTTTTAGACTCCCTGATGCTATACTGTTGATGGTTCAATGCCATTTTCTTGATAAGTTCCCATGCCTCCTCAGCAGTTAAATCAATAAGAGAACCCCCAGAAGCAGCATCCAACATCCCCTTATCTTGGGTCTTAAGTCCATCATAAAAGTATTGGACTAACTGCTCATCTGGAATCTGATGGTGTGGACATCTAGAAAGCAAGTCCTGAAAACGGTTCCAGTAGTCATAAAGTGACTCATCATAATCTTGCTTTGCAGAGTAGATCTCTTTTCTCAATGTAGAAGTCCGGGAAGCAGGGAAATACTTCTCCAAGAATGCTTTTCTGAGGTTGTTCCAGTTATGGTAGGCATCTGCCATATAACTAGGCAAGCTCATGTACCATTCTCGTGCTTTGCCCTCCAGAGACAAGTGGAATACCTTCCAAAGAACCTCATCCAGATTAGCCCCAACCGGCTTCATGCTAGCACATACCATAGAGAGAGATTTCAGATGTTGTACGGGTCCTCACCTGTCAAACCATAAAATTTAGGCAAATTATTAAGCAGTGGACCTTTAATCTCAAAATTAACATCAACATTAGGGCATGCAACATTAAAAGGATCATAATTTGCATCAGAAGTAGTGGCTTCCCTAATGTTCTTCTTCTAGGGTTATCTCCATTATTCTCTCCTACTCTGTCATGCTCCCCATTATGTCCATTGCCCCCTCTCTCATTACCACCATTGTTGTTACCATTAGGATTATTAACTGTTTCCATTATGTCACCTAAGTCAACCACCAAATCTAGATCAGTTAAATTGTCTAGTTCAACCTCACTAGTCCTTTCTACCCTTGAGTCTTGTCTAACTTCTCTTAAAGAACTTTGAAGCTCAAGATTGGAAGGAACTAGGGTTTTAGACCTACCCTTTCTTGGCATAAACAATCAATCAACCAGAAGCAATAAAACAAAAGAAAACAGATGAATGCAATGCAATGCAAGTGTATGCGTATGAGAATGAAAAATGCAATGAATGAAAAATCAAGATATTTAGTTGTTTTTTAAATTTTTTTTTATGCAAAGAAAGAAGAAAAAAAATGCTATGAAAAATCAATAGAAACAAATGCAAACTACTAAAGAAATGCAAAAACTAACAAAAATGAAAACTAAAAAGGCTCAACAAATGAACCCCAATCAAGGCTACTTGACACTTAATTACTAGGGAACCAATTTCTTGGCTCCCCGGCAACGGCGCCACTTGAAGTTGAACTGCCCTTAATTGTCGCTTTGGGGTTACTCCAAAAATTAACCGAATTAATGCAATATAGTGCAAAACTCGGGTCGTTTCACTTTGAGGAGCCGAAAACGAAATTAAACCTAGTAAATAAATGCAAGTAACCTAAACTATAAAAAGAGATTTTTGATTTTGAAAAGCTGTTAATTAAATACTACGAATCAAATTGAAATTAAAATACTTTTTTTTTGTTTTATATAAAAGTGATTAAAATGAATGGAGATTAAAGAAATGAAAATGAGACACACAAATAACACTGATAAAATCAATCCTCCAATTCAACAACGCAGGCAATCATCACTCTAAAAGATGTGGGAGTTAAAAACAATGAATTAAGAATTATAATTAAGCTTTTGATCCAACAACCGAGCCACCTCGAGTTGCCACAAAATATTTTCCTAAAATCCCAACTTACTAACTGCAACCAGAATAGTAAAATGGGATTAAGGATGCTAAAAACCAATGCTTAATTAGAACTCTTAAATCCAAAATAACAGAATTAAAGCTAGCAAGAGACTATATGATCCAAAATTCTAAGCCACCTTAGAAAATCACAATATATTAATTCCAAAATCAATACAAATGTCATAACCACAACATTATAATTGAGATCAAAACTATAAACAGCCCAATGTCAAATACTAAGCAATAATTCAGTCACAATAATCCCCAAATATAATCAGATTAAGCAATACAATTATCCCAACAATCAGAAAAACTATCCTAAGACCTAGGAATTGTTAAACAATTATTGAGTAAGAAATTAAAGTAACTAAACTCCCCTTGAAGATCCAAGCTCCTGCCATTATTGTTGAATTGGAGAATCAGGATCTTAGCCACGGTTTGCCATAAAAATTGTCATATTCAAATTTTGCTACGGTTTGCATGGAGGGAATAATGGAACAGTGGATGATTCCTTTCTCGTGCTGGCAGCAGTGAAGAAGAGGCAGACGATGCCGTCGAGCCTGCTGGTCTGTGCGCCGGCAAGGAGAAGACGGTGGTGATGGTAGGGTGAACGGAGGCGCTCACTCTGTGGTCGTTCTATCTCCTTCGGCGTCCCGCTCAGCTCCTTTCCGTCCCCTCGTGTTCAGCTTCCACGTCGGATCGTAGTTCAGCTTCCGGTATTTCCTCCGCTCCTGCTTCGCGTGTGTCTCTCCTCCTCCGCTCTCTCTGTTTTTTTTTTCCTTTCTCTCAGCCGCCGTC